>NW_027076155.1:0-155000 GCF_963932015.1 Anas acuta
TGAACTCCCCAGGGGAGCCTTTACGCAGCCCCACATGCAACTGGACCCTCCGGGTTCGCTGTTTCCGAGCATCCCTAAACATAGCCCTAGCCGGCATCGAAGACGACTGAAAACCCGGGCCCCAGAAAACGCGTTGCAAGCCCCTTTGGACCATCCAAAAGCGCCCCCAAAGGAAGGCTTTGGGTACAAGTGAACTCCCCAGGGGAGCCTTTACGCAGCCCCACATGCAACTGGACCCTCCGGGTTCGATGTTTCCGAGCATCCCTAAACATAGCCCTAGCCGGCATCGAAGACGACTGAAAACCCGGGCCCCAGAAAACGCGTTCCGAGCCCTTTTCGCCCATCCAAAAGTGCCCCCAAAGGAAGGCTTTGGGTACAAGTGAACTCCCCAGGGGAGCCTTTACGCAGCCCCACATGCAACTGGACCCTCCGGGTTCGATGTTTCCGAGCATCCCTAAACATACCCCTAGCCGGCATCGAAGACGACTGAAAAATCAGGCCCCAGGAAATGCGTTCCGAGCCCTTTTCGCCCATCCAAAAGTGACCCCAAAGGAAGGCTTTGGGTACAAGTGAACTCCCCAGGGGAGCCTTTACGCAGCCCCACATGCAACTGGACCCTCCGGGTTCGCTGTTCCTGAGCAAACATTAACGTAGCCCTAGCCGTCATCGAAGACGACTGAAAAATCAGGCCCAGAAAACGCGTTGCAAACCCCTTTGGACCATCCAAAAGTGCCCCCAAAGGAAGGCTTTGGGTACAAGTGAACTCCCCAGGGGAGCCTTTACGCAGCCCCACATGCAACTGGACCCTCTGGGTTCGATGTTTCCGAGCATCCCTAAACATAGCCCTAGCCGTCATCGAAGACGACTGAAATATCAGGCCCCAGGAAATGCGTTGCGAGCCCCTTTGGACCACCCAAAAGTGCCCCCAAAGGAAGACTTTGGGTACAAGTGAACTCCCCAGGGGAGCCTTTACGCAGCCCCACGTGCAACTGGACCCTTCGGGTACGATTTTTCCGAGCATCCCTAAACATAGCCCTAGCCGGCATCAAAGACGACTGAAAAATCAGGCCCCAGGAAATGCGTTGCGAGCCCTTTTCGCCCATCCAAAAGTGCCCCCAAAGGAAGGCTTTGGGTACAAGTGAACTCTCCAGGGGAGCCTTTACGCAGCCCCACGTGCAACTGGACCCTCTGGGTTCGATGTTTCCGAGCATCCCTAAACATAGCCCTAGCCGTCATCGAAGACGACTGAAAAATCAGGCCCCAGGAAATGCGTTGCGAGCCCCTTTGGACCACCCAAAAGTGCCCCCAAAGGAAGGCTTTGGGTACAAGTAACTCTCCAGGGGAGCCTTTACACAGCCCCACGTGCAACTGGACCCTCTGGCTTCGATGTTTCCGAGCATCCCTAAACATAGCCCTAGCCGTCATCGAAGACGACTGAAAAATCAGGCCCCAGAAAACGCGTTGCGAGCCCCTTTGGACCATCCAAAAGTGCCCCCAAAGGAAGGCTTTGGGTACAAGTGAACTCCCCAGGGGAGCCTTTACGCAGCCCCACGTGCAACTGGACCCTCTGGGTTCGATGTTTCCGAGCATCCCTAAACATAGCCCTAGCCGTCATCGAAGACGACTGAAAAATCAGGCCCCAGGAAATGCGTTGCGAGCCCCTTTGGACCACCCAAAAGTGCCCCCAAAGGAAGGCTTTGGGTACAAGTGAACTCTCCAGGGGAGCCTTTACGCAGCCCCACATGCAACTGGACCCTCCGGGTTCAATTTTTCTGAGCAACCCTAAATAAATGACTCGCCGGCATGAGGGAAGACTGAAATCCCGGGCCCCAGAAAACGCGTTGCAAGCCCCTTTGGACCATCCAAAAGTGCCCCCAAAGGAAGGCTTTGGGTACAAGTGAACTCCCCAGGGGAGCATTTCTGCAGCCCCACATGCAACTGGACCCTCCGGGTTCGCTGTTTCCGATCATCGCTAAAGATAACCCTAGCCGGCATCGATGACGACTGAAAAATCAGGCCCCAGGAAATGCGTTCCGACCCCTTTTCGCGACTCCAAAAGTGCCCCCAAAGGAAGGCTTTGGGTACAAGTGAACTCCCCAGGGGAGCCTTTACGCAGCCCCACATGCAACTGGACCCTCGGCGTTCGCTGTTCCTGAGCAAACATTAACGTAGCCCTAGCCGTCATCGAAGACGACTGAAAAATCAGGCCCCAGGAAATGCGTTGCGAGCCCTTTTCGCCCATCCAAAAGTGCCCCCAAAGGAAGGCTTTGGGTACAAGTGAACTCCCCAGGGGAGCCTTTACGCAGCCCCACATGCAACTGGACCCTCCGGGTTCGCTGTTTCTGAGCAAACATAAACGTACCCGTAGCCGGCATCGAAGACGACTGAAAAATCAGGCCCCAGGAAATGCGTTGCGAGCCCCTTTGGACCATCCAAAAGTGTCACCAATGGAAGGCTTTGGGTACAAGTGAACTCCCCAGGGGAGCCTTTACGCAGCCCCACATGCAACTGGACCCTCCGGGTTCGCTGTTTCCGAGCATCCCTAAACATAGCCCTAACCGGCATCGAAGACGACTGAAAACCCGGGCCCCAGAAAACGCGTTGCAAGCCCTTTTCGCCCATCCAAAAGTGCCCCCAAAGGAAGGCTTTGGGTACAAGTGAACTCCCCAGGGGAGCCTTTACGCAGCCCCACATGCAACTGGACCCTCGGCGTTCGCTGTTTCCGAGCATCCCTAAACATAGCCTTAGCCGGCATCGAACACGACTGAAAAATCAGGCCCCAGGAAATGCGTTCCGAGCCCTTTTCGCCCATCCAAAAGTGCCCCCAAAGGAAGGCTTTGGGTACAAGTGAACTCCCCAGGGGAGCCTTTACGCAGCCCCACATCCAACTGGACCCTCCGGGTTCGCTGTTTCTGAGCAAACATAAACGTACCCGTAGCCGGCATCGAAGACGACTGAAAAATCAGGCCCCAGGAAATGCGTTTCGAGCCCTTTTCGCCCATCCAAAAGTGCCCCCAAAGGAAGGCTTTGGGTACAAGTGAACTCCCCAGGGGAGCCTTTACGCAGCCCCACATGCAACTGGACCCTCCGGGTTCGCTGTTCCTGAGCAAACCTAAACGTAGCCCTAGCCGGCATCGAAGACTGAAAAATCAGGCCCCAGGAAATGCGTTGCGAGCCCCTTTGGACCATCCAAAAGTGTCACCAATGGAAGGCTTTGGGTACAAGTGAACTCCCCAGGGGAGCCTTTACGCAGCCCCACATGCAACTGGACCCTCCGGGTTCGCTGTTTCCGAGCATCCCTAAACATAGCCCTAACCGGCATCGAAGACGACTGAAAAATCAGGCCCCAGGAAATGCGTTGCGAGCCCTTTTCGCCCATCCAAAAGTGCCCCCAAAGGAAGGCTTTGGGTACAAGTGAACTCCCCAGGGGAGCCTTTACGCAGCCCCACATGCAACTGGACCCTCCGGGTTCGCTGTTTCCGAGCATCCCTAAACATAGCCTTAGCTGGCATCGAAGACGACTGAAAAATCAGGCCCCAGAAAATGCGTTGCGAGCCCTTTTCGCCCATCCAAAAGTGCCCCCAAAGGAAGGCTTTGGGTACAAGTGAACTCCCCAGGGGAGCCTTTACGCAGCCCCACATGCAACTGGACCCTCCGGGTTCGCTGTTTCTGAGCAAACCTAAACGTACCCGTAGCCGGCAACGAAGACGACTGAAAAATCAGGCCCCAGGAAATGCGTTGCGAGCCCTTTTCGCCCATCCAAAAGTGCCCCCAAAGGAAGGCTTTGGGTACAAGTGAACTCCCCAGGGGAGCCTTTACGCAGCCCCACATGCAACTGGAACCTCCGGGTTCGCTGTTTCCGAGCATCCCTAAACATAGCCCTAGCCGGCATCGAAGACGACTGAAAAATCAGGCCCCAGGAAATGCGTTCCGAGCCCTTTTCGCCCATCCAAAAGCGCCCCCAAAGGAAGGCTTTGGGTACAAGTGAACTCCCCAGGGGAGCCTTTACGGAGCCCCACATGCAACTGGACCCTCCGGGTTCGCTGTTTCCGAGCATCCCTAAACATAGCCCTAGCCGGCATCGAAGACGACTGAAAACCCGGGCCCCAGAAAACGCGTTGCAAGCCCCTTTGGACCATCCAAAAGTGCCCCAAAGGAAGGCTTTGGGTACAAGTGAACTCCCCAGGGGAGCATTTCTGCAGCCCCACATGCAACTGGACCCTCCGGGTTCGCTCTTTCCGATCATCGCTAAAGATAGCCCTAGCCGGCATCGATGACGACTGAAAAATCAGGCCCCAGGAAATGCGTTCCGACCCCTTTTCGCGACTCCAAAAGTGCCCCCAAAGGAAGGCTTTGGGTACAAGTGAACTCCCCAGGGGAGCCTTTACGCAGCCCCACATGCAACTGGACCCTCGGCGTTCGCTGTTTCCGAGCATCCCTATACATAGCCTTAGCCGGCATCGAAGACGACTGAAAAATCAGGCCCCAGGAAATGCGTTGCGAGCCCTTTTCGCCCATCCAAAAGTGCCCCCAAAGGAAGGCTTTGGGTACAAGTGAACTCCCCAGGGGAGCCTTTACGCAGCCCCACATGCAACTGGACCCTCCGGGTTCGCTGTTCCTGAGCAAACATTAACGTAGCCCTAGCCGTCATCGAAGACGACTGAGAAATCAGGCCCCAGAAAACGCGTTGCAAACCCCTTTGGACCATCCAAAAGTGCCCCCAAAGGAAGACTTTGGGTACAAGTGAACTCCCCAGGGGAGCCTTTACGCAGCCCCACGTGCAACTGGACCCTCTGGGTTCGATGTTTCTGAGCATCCCTAAACATAGCCCTAGCCGGCATCGAAGACGACTGAAAAATCAGGCCCCAGGAAATGCGTTGCGAGCCCCTTTGGACCACCCAAAAGTGCCCCCAAAGGAAGACTTTGGGTACAAGTGAACTCCCCAGGGGAGCCTTTACGCAGCCCCACGTGCAACTGGACCCTCGGCGTTCGCTGTTCCTGAGCAAACATTAACGTAGCCCTAGCCGGCATGGAAGACGACTGAAAAATCAGGCCCCAGGAAATGCGTTGCGAGCCCTTTTCGCCCATCCAAAAGTGTCACGAAAGGAAGGCTTTGGATACAAGTGAACTCCCCAGGGGAGCCTTTACGCAGCCCCACATGCAACTGGACCCTCGGCGTTCACTGTTACTGAGCATCCCTAAACATAGCCCTAGCCGGCATCGAAGACGACTGAAAAATCAGGCCCCAGAAAACGCGTTGCAAGCCCCTTTGGACCATCCAAAAGTGCCCCCAAAGGAAGGCTTTGGGTACAAGTGAACTCCCCAGGGGAGCCTTTACGCAGCCCCACATGCAACTGGACCCTCCGGGTTTGCTGTTTCCGAGCATCCCTAAACATGGCCCTAGCCGGCATGGGAGAAGACTGAAAACCCGGGCCCCAGAAAACGCGTTGCAAGCCCCTTTGGACCATCCAAAAGTGTCACCAATGGAAGGCTTTGGGTACAAGAGAACTCCCCAGGGGAGCCTTTACGCAGCCCCACATGCAACTGGACCCTCGGCGTTCGCTGTTTCCGAGCATCCCTAAACATGGCCCTAGCCGGCATGGGAGAAGACTGAAAACCCGGGCCCCAGAAAATTCGTTGCAAGCCCCTTTGGACCATCCAAAAGTGTCACCAATGGAAGGCTTTGGGTACAAGTGAACTCCCCAGGGGAGCCTTTACGCAGCCCCACATGCAACTGGACCCTCGGCGTTCGCTGTTCCTGAGCAAACATTAACGTAGCCCTAGCCGTCATCGAAGACGACTGAAAAATCAGGCCCCAGGAAATGCGTTGCGAGCCCTTTTCGCCCATCCAAAAGTGTCACCAAAGGAAGGCTTTGGGCACAAGAGAACTCCCCAGGGGAGCCTTTACGCAGCCCCACATGCAACTGGACCCTCGGCGTTCGCTGTTTCGGAGCAACCCTAAATATATCACTAGCAGGCATAGGAGACGACTGAAAACCCGGGCCCCAGAAAACGCGTTGCAAGCCCCTTTGGACCATCCAAAACTGTCACCAAAGGAAGGCTTTGGGTACAAGTGAACTCCCCAGGGGAGCCTTTACGCAGCCCCACATGCAACTGGACCCTCCGGGTTCGCTGTTTCCGAGCATCCCTAAACATAGCCTTAGCCGGCATCGAAGACGACTGAAAAATCAGGCCCCAGGAAATGCGTTGCGAGCCCCTTTGGGCCATCCAAAAGTGCCCCCAAAGGAAGGCTTTGGGTACAAGTGAACTCCCCAGGGGAGCCTTTACGCAGCCCCACATGCAACTGGACCCTCCGGGTTCGCTGTTTCCGAGCATCCCTAAACATAGCCCTAGCCGGCAGCGATGACGACTGAAAAATCAGGCCCCAGGAAATGCGTTGCGAGCCCTTTTCGCCCATCCAAAAGTGTCACGAAAGGAAGGCTTTGGGTACAAGTGAACTCCCCAGGGGAGCCTTTACGCAGCCCCACATGCAACTGGACCCTCGGCGTTCGCTGTTTCCGAGCATCCCTAAACATAGCCTTAGCTGGCATCGAAGACGACTGAAAAATCAGGCCCCAGGAAATGCGTTACGAGCCCTTTTCGCCCATCAAAAAGTGCCCCAAAAGGAAGGCTTTGGGTACAAGTGAACTCCCCAGGGGAGCCTTTATGCAGCCCCACATGCAACTGGACCCTCCGGGTTCGCTGTTCCTGAGCAAATATTAACGTAGCCCTAGCCGGCATCGAAGACGACTGAAAAATCAGGCCCCAGAAAACGCGTTGCAAGCCCCTTTGGACCATCCAAAAGTGCCCCCCAAGGAAGCCTTTGGGTACAAGCGAACTCCCCAGGGGAGCCTTTACGCAGCCCCACATGCAACTGGACCCTCCGGGTTCGCTGTTTCCGAGCATCCCTAAACATAGCCCTAGCCGGCATGGGAGAAGACTGAAAACCCGGGCCCCAGAAAACGCGTTGCAAGCCCCTTTGGACCATCCAAAAGTGTCACCAATGGAAGGCTTTGGGTACAAGAGAACTCCCCAGGGGAGCCTTTACGCAGCCCCACATGCAACTGGACCCTCGGCGTTCGCTGTTTCCGAGCATCCCTAAACATAGCCCTAGCCGGCATCGAAGACGACTGAAAAATCAGGCCCCAGGAAATGCGTTCCGAGCCCTTTTCGCCCATCCAAAAGTGCCCCCAAAGGAAGGCTTTGGGTACAAGTGAACTCCCCAGGGGAGCCTTTACGCAGCCCTACATGCAACTGGACCCTCGGCGTTCGCTGTTCCTGAGCAAACATTAACGTAGCCCTAGCCGGCATGGAAGACGACGGAAAATCAGGCCCCAGGAAATGCGTTGCGAGCCCTTTTCGCCCATCCAAAAGTGTCACGAAAGGAAGGCTTTGGATACAAGTGAACTCCCCAGGGGAGCCTTTACGCAGCCCCACATGCAACTGGACCCTCGGCGTTCGCTGTTACTGAGCATCCCTAAACATAGCCCTAGCCGTCATCGAAGACGACTGAAAAATCAGGCCCCAGGAAATGCGTTGCGAGCCCTTTTCGCCCATCCAAAAGTGTCACCAAAGGAAGGCTTTGGGTACAAGTGAACTCCCCAGGGGAGCCTTTACGCAGCCCCACATGCAACTGGACCCTCCGGGTTCGCTGTTTCCGAGCATCCCTAAACATAGACTTAGCCGGCATCGAAGACGACTGAAAAATCAGGCCCCAGGAAATGCGTTGCGAGCCCCTTTGGGCCATCCAAAAGTGCCCCCAAAGGAAGGCTTTGGGTACAAGTGAACTCCCCAGGGGAGCCTTTACGCAGCCCCACATGCAACTGGACCCTCCGGGTTCGCTGTTTCCGAGCATCCCTAAACATAGCCCTAGCCGGCAGCGATGACGACTGAAAAATCAGGCCCCAGGAAATGCGTTGCGAGCCCTTTTCGCCCATCCAAAAGTGTCACGAAAGGAAGGCTTTGGGTACAAGTGAACTCCCCAGGGGAGCCTTTACGCAGCCCCACATGCAACTGGACCCTCGGCGTTCGCTGTTTCCGAGCATCCCTAAACATAGCCTTAGCTGGCATCGAAGACGACTGAAAAATCAGGCCCCAGAAAATGCGTTGCGAGCCCTTTTCGCCCATCCAAAAGTGCCCCCAAAGGAAGGCTTTGGGTACAAGTGAACTCCCCAGGGGAGCCTTTACGCAGCCCCACATGCAACTGGACCCTCCGGGTTCAATTTTTCCGAGCAACCCTAAATATATCACTAGCCGGCATGGGAGAAGACTGAAATCCCAGGCCCCAGAAAACGCGTTCCGAGCCCTTTTCGCCCATCCAAAAGTGCCCCCAAAGGAAGGCTTTGGGTACAAGTGAACTCCCCAGGGGAGCCTTTACGCAGCCCCACATGCAACTGGACCCTTCGGGTTCGATTTTTCCGAGCATCCCTAAACATAGCCCTAGCCGTCATCGAACACGACTGAAAAATCAGGCCTAATGAAATGCGTTGCGACCTCCTTTTCGCCCATCCAAAAGTGCCCCCAAAGGAAGGCTTTGGGTACAAGTGAACTCCCCAGGGGAGCCTTTACGCAGCCCCACATGCAACTGGACCCTTCGGGTTCGATTTTTCCGAGCATCCCTAAACATAGCCCTAGCCGGCATCGAAGACGACTGAAAAATCAGGCCCCAGAAAACGCGTTGCAAGCCCCTTTGGACCATCCAAAAGTGCCCCCAAAGGAAGGCTTTGGGTACAAGTGAACTCCCCAGGGGAGCCTTTACGCAGCCCCACATGCAACTGGACCCTCCGGGTTCGCTGTTTCCGAGCATCCCTAAACATGGCCCTAGCCGGCATGGGAGAAGACTGAAAACCCGGGCCCCAGAAAACGCGTTGCAAGCCCCTTTGGACCATCCAAAAGTGTCACCAATGGAAGGCTTTGGGTACAAGAGAACTCCCCAGGGGAGCCTTTACGCAGCCCCACATGCAACTGGACCCTCGGCGTTCGCTGTTTCCGAGCATCCCTAAACATGGCCCTAGCCGGCATGGGAGAAGACTGAAAACCCGGGCCCCAGAAAACGCGTTGCAAGCCCCTTTGGACCATCCAAAAGTGTCACCAATGGAAGGCTTTGGGTACAAGTGAACTCCCCAGGGGAGCCTTTACGCAGCCCCACATGCAACTGGACCCTCGGCGTTCGCTGTTCCTGAGCAAACATTAACGTAGCCCTAGCCGTCATCGAAGACGACTGAAAAATCAGGCCCCAGGAAATGCGTTGCGAGCCCTTTTCGCCCATCCAAAAGTGTCACCAAAGGAAGGCTTTGGGCACAAGAGAACTCCACAGGGGAGCCTTTACGCAGCCCCACATGCAACTGGACCCTCGGCGTTCGCTGTTTCGGAGCAACCCTAAATATATCACTAGCAGGCATAGGAGACGACTGAAAACCCGGGCCCCAGAAAACGCGTTGCAAGCCCCTTTGGACCATCCAAAACTGTCACCAAAGGAAGGCTTTGGGTACAAGTGAACTCCCCAGGGGAGCCTTTACGCAGCCCCACATGCAACTGGACCCTCCGGGTTCGCTGTTTCCGAGCATCCCTAAACATAGCCTTAGCCGGCATCGAAGACGACTGAAAAATCAGGCCCCAGGAAATGCGTTGCGAGCCCCTTTGGGCCATCCAAAAGTGCCCCCAAAGGAAGGCTTTGGGTACAAGTGAACTCCCCAGGGGAGCCTTTACGCAGCCCCACATGCAACTGGACCCTCCGGGTTCGCTGTTTCCGAGCATCCCTAAACATAGCCCTAGCCGGCAGCGATGACGACTGAAAAATCAGGCCCCAGGAAATGCGTTGCGAGCCCTTTTCGCCCATCCAAAAGTGTCACGAAAGGAAGGCTTTGGGTACAAGTGAACTCCCCAGGGGAGCCTTTACGCAGCCCCACATGCAACTGGACCCTCGGCGTTCGCTGTTTCCGAGCATCCCTAAACATAGCCTTAGCTGGCATCGAAGACGACTGAAAAATCAGGCCCCAGAAAATGCGTTGCGAGCCCTTTTCGCCCATCCAAAAGTGCCCCCAAAGGAAGGCTTTGGGTACAAGTGAACTCCCCAGGGGAGCCTTTACGCAGCCCCACATGCAACTGGACCCTCCGGGTTCAATTTTTCCGAGCAACCCTAAATATATCACTAGCCGGCATGGGAGAAGACTGAAATCCCGGGCCCCAGAAAACGCGTTGCAAGCCCCTTTGGACCATCCAAAAGTGCCCCCAAAGGAAGGCTTTGGGTACAAGTGAACTCCCCAGGGGAGCCTTTACGCAGCCCCACATGCAACTGGACCCTCGGCGTTCGCTGTTCCTGAGCAAACATTAACGTAACACTAGCCGTCATCGAAGACGACTGAAAAATCAGGCCCCAGGAAATGCGTTGCGAGCCCCTTTGGACCATCCAAAAGTGCCCCCAAAGGAAGACTTTGGGTACAAGTGAACTCCCAAGGGGAGCCTTTACGCAGCCCCACATGCAACTGGACCCTCCGGGTTCGCTGTTTCCGAGCATCCCTAAACATAGCCCTAGCAGTCATCGAAGACGACTGAAAAATCAGGCCCCAGGAAATGCGTTGCGAGCCCTTTTCGCCCATCCAAAAGTGCCCCCAAAGGAAGGCTTTGGGTACAAGTGAACTCCCCAGGGGAGCCTTTACGCAGCCCCACATGCAACTGGACACTCCGGGTTCGCTGTTCCTGAGCAAACCTAAACGTAGCCCTAGCCGGCATCGAAGACTGAAAAATCAGGCCCCAGGAAATGCGTTGCGAGCCCCTTTGGGCCATCCAAAAGTGTCCCCAAAGGAAGGCTTTGGGTACAAGTGAACTCCCCAGGGGAGCCTTTACGCAGCCCCACATGCAACTGGACCCTCCGGGTTCGCTGTTTCCGAGCATCCCTAAACATGGCCCTAGCCGGCATGGGAGAAGACTGAAAACCCGGGCCCCAGAAAACGCGTTGCAAGCCCCTTTGGACCATCCAAAAGTGTCACCAATGGAAGGCTTTGGGTACAAGAGAACTCCCCAGGGGAGCCTTTACGCAGCCCCACATGCAACTGGACCCTCGGCGTTCGCTGTTTCCGAGCATCCCTAAACATAGCCCTAGCCGGCATGGGAGAAGACTGAAAACCCGGGCCCCAGAAAACGCGTTGCAAGCCACTTTGGACCATCCAAAAGTGTCACCAATGGAAGGCTTTGGGTACAAGTGAACTCCCCAGGGGAGCCTTTACGCAGCCCCACATGCAACTGGACCCTCGGCGTTCGCTGTTCCTGAGCAAACATTAACGTAGCCCTAGCCGTCATCGAAGACGACTGAAAAATCAGGCCCCAGGAAATGCGTTGCGAGCCCTTTTCGCCCATCCAAAAGTGTCACCAAAGGAAGGCTTTGGGCACAAGAGAACTCCCCAGGGGAGCCTTTACGCAGCCCCACATGCAACTGGACCCTCCGGGTTCGCTGTTTCGGAGCAACCCTAAATATATCACTAGCAGGCATACGAGACGACTGAAAACCCGGGCCCCAGAAAACGCGTTGCAAGCCCCTTTGAACCATCCAAAACTGTCACCAAAGGAAGGCTTTGGGTACAAGTGAACTCCCCAGGGGAGCCTTTACGCAGCCCCACATGCAACTGGACCCTCCGGGTTCGCTGTTTCCGAGCATCCCTAAACATAGCCTTAGCCGGCATCGAAGACGACTGAAAAATCAGGCCCCAGGAAATGCGTTGCGAGCCCCTTTGGGCCATCCAAAAGTGCCCCCAAAGGAAGGCTTTGGGTACAAGTGTACTCCCCAGGGGAGCCTTTACGCAGCCCCACATGCAACTGGACCCTCGGCGTTCGCTGTTTCCGAGCATCCCTAAACATAGCCCTAGCCGGCATCGAAGACGACTGAAAAATCAGGCCCCAGGAAATGCGTTCCAAGCCCTTTTCACCCATCCAAAAGTGCCACCAAAGGAAGGCTTTGGATACAAGTGAACTCCCCAGGGGAGCCTTTACGCAGCCCCACATGTAACTGGACCCTCGGCGTTCGCTGTTTCCGAGCATCCCTCAATATAGCCTTAGCCGGCATCGAAGACGACTGAAAAATCAGGCCCCAGGAAATGCGTTGCGAGCCCTTTTCGCCCATCCAAAAGTGCCCCCAAAGGAAGGCTTTGGGTACAAGTGAACTCCCCAGGGGAGCCTTTACGCAGCCCCACATGCAACTGGACCCTCCGGGTTCGCTGTTTCCGAGCAACCCTAAATATATCACTAGCCGGCATGGGAGAAGACTGAAATCCCAGGCCCCAGAAAACGCGTTCCGAGCCCTTTTCGCCCATCCAAAAGTGCCCCCAAAGGAAGGCTTTGGGTACAAGTGAACTCCCCAGGGGAGCCTTTACGCAGCCCCACATGCAACTGGACCCTCCGGGTTCGCTGTTTCCGAGCATCCCTAAACATGGCCCTAGCCGGCATGGGAGAAGACTGAAAACCCGGGCCCCAGAAAACGCGTTGCAAGCCCCTTTGGACCATCCAAAAGTGTCACCAATGGAAGGCTTTGGGTACAAGAGAACTCCCCAGGGGAGCCTTTACGCAGCCCCACATGCAACTGGACCCTCGGCGTTCGCTGTTTCCGAGCATCCCTAAACATAGCCCTAGCCGGCATGGGAGAAGACTGAAAACCCGGGCCCCAGAAAACGCGTTGCAAGCCACTTTGGACCATCCAAAAGTGTCACCAATGGAAGGCTTTGGGTACAAGTGAACTCCCCAGGGGAGCCTTTACGCAGCCCCACATGCAACTGGACCCTCGGCGTTCGCTGTTCCTGAGCAAACATTAACGTAGCCCTAGCCGTCATCGAAGACGACTGAAAAATCAGGCCCCAGGAAATGCGTTGCGAGCCCTTTTCGCCCATCCAAAAGTGTCACCAAAGGAAGGCTTTGGGCACAAGAGAACTCCCCAGGGGAGCCTTTACGCAGCCCCACATGCAACTGGACCCTCCGGGTTCGCTGTTTCGGAGCAACCCTAAATATATCACTAGCAGGCATACGAGACGACTGAAAACCCGGGCCCCAGAAAACGCGTTGCAAGCCCCTTTGAACCATCCAAAACTGTCACCAAAGGAAGGCTTTGGGTACAAGTGAACTCCCCAGGGGAGCCTTTACGCAGCCCCACATGCAACTGGACCCTCCGGGTTCGCTGTTTCCCAGCATCCCTAAACATAGCCTTAGCCGGCATCGAAGACGACTGAAAAATCAGGCCCCAGGAAATGCGTTGCGAGCCCCTTTGGGCCATCCAAAAGTGCCCCCAAAGGAAGGCTTTAGGTACAAGTGTACTCCCCAGGGGAGCCTTTACGCAGCCCCACATGCAACTGGACCCTCGGCGTTCGCTGTTTCCGAGCATCCCTAAACATAGCCCTAGCCGGCATCGAAGACGACTGAAAAATCAGGCCCCAGGAAATGCGTTCCAAGCCCTTTTCACCCATCCAAAAGTGCCACCAAAGGAAGGCTTTGGATACAAGTGAACTCCCCAGGGGAGCCTTTACGCAGCCCCACATGCAACTGGACCCTCGGCGTTCGCTGTTTCCGAGCATCCCTCAATATAGCCTTAGCCGGCATCGAAGACGACTGAAAAATCAGGCCCCAGGAAATGCGTTGCGAGCCCTTTTCGCCCATCCAAAAGTGCCCCCAAAGGAAGGCTTTGGGTACAAGTGAACTCCCCAGGGGAGCCTTTACGCAGCCCCACATGCAACTGGACCCTCCGGGTTCGCTGTTTCCGAGCAACCCTAAATATATCACTAGCCGGCATGGGAGAAGACTGAAATCCCAGGCCCCAGAAAACGCGTTCCGAGCCCTTTTCGCCCATCCAAAAGTGCCCCCAAAGGAAGGCTTTGGGTACAAGTGAACTCCCCAGGGGAGCCTTTACGCAGCCCCACATGCAACTGGACCCTTCGGGTTCGCTGTTCCTGAACAAATATTAACGTAGCCCTAGCCGTCATCGAAGACGACTGAAAAATCAGGCCCCAGAAAACGCGTTGCAAGCCCCTTTGGACCATCCAAAAGTGCCCCCAAAGGAAGGCTTTGGGTACAAGTGAACTCCCCAGGGGAGCCTTTACGCAGCCCCACATGCAACTGGACCCTCCGGGTTCGCTGTTTCCGAGCATCCCTAAACATGGCCCTAGCCGGCATGGGAGAAGACTGAAAACCCGGGCCCCAGAAAACGCGTTGCAAGCCCCTTTGGACCATCCAAAAGTGTCACCAATGGAAGGCTTTGGGTAAAAGAGAACTCCCCAGGGGAGCCTTTACGCAGCCCCACATGCAACTGGACCCTCGGCGTTCGCTGTTTCCGAGCATCCCTAAACATGGCCCTAGCCGGCATGGGAGAAGACTGAAAACCCGGGCCCCAGAAAACGCGTTGCAAGCCCCTTTGGACCATCCAAAAGTGTCACCAATGGAAGGCTTTGGGTACAAGTGAACTCCCCAGGGGAGCCTTTACGCAGCCCCACATGCAACTGGACCCTCGGCGTTCGCTGTTCCTGAGCAAACATTAACGTAGCCCTAGCCGTCATCGAAGACGACTGAAAAATCAGGCCCCAGAAAATGCGTTGCGAGCCCTTTTCGCCCATCCAAAAGTGTCACCAAAGGAAGGCTTTGGGCACAAGAGAACTCCCCAGGGGAGCCTTTACGCAGCCCCACATGCAACTGGACCCTCGGCGTTCGCTGTTTCGGACCAACCCTAAATATATCACTGGCAGGCATAGGAGACGACTGAAAACCCGGGCCCCAGAAAACGCGTTGCAAGCCCCTTTGGACCATCCAAAACTGTCACCAAAGGAAGGCTTTGGGTACAAGTGAACTCCCCAGGGGAGCCTTTACGCAGCCCCACATGCAACTGGACCCTCCGGGTTCGCTGTTTCCGAGCATCCCTAAACATATCCTTAGCCGGCATCGAAGACGACTGAAAAATCAGGCCCCAGGAAATGCGTTGCGAGCCCCTTTGGGCCATCCAAAAGTGCCCCCAAAGGAAGGCTTTGGGTACAAGTGTACTCCCCAGGGGAGCCTTTACGCAGCCCCACATGCAACTGGACCCTCCGGGTTAATTTTTCCGAGCAACCCTAAATATATCACTAGCCGGCATGGGAGAAGACTGAAATCCCGGGCCCCAGAAAACGCGTTGCAAGCCCCTTTGGACCATCCAAAAGTGCCCCCAAAGGAAGGCTTTGGGTACAAGTGAACTCCCCAGGGGAGCCTTTACGCAGCCCCACATGCAACTGGACCCTCGGCGTTCGCTGTTCCTGAGCAAACATTAACGTAACACTAGCCGTCATCGAAGACGACTGAAAAATCAGGCCCCAGGAAATGCGTTGCGATCCCCTTTGGACCATCCAAAAGTGCCCCCCAAGGAAGACTTTGGGTACAAGTGAACTCCCCAGGGGAGCCTTTACGCAGCCCCACATGCAACTGGACACTTCGGGTTCGCTGTTTCCGAGCATCCCTAAACATAGCCCTAGCAGTCATCGAAGACGACTGAAAAATCAGGCCCCAGGAAATGCGTTGCGAGCCCTTTTCGCCCATCCAAAAGTGCCCCCAAAGGAAGGCTTTGGGTACAAGTGAACTCCCCAGGGGAGCCTTTACGCAGCCCCACATGCAACTGGACCCTCCGGGTTCGCTGTTTCCGAGCATCCCTAAACATAGCCCTAGCCGGCAGCGATGACGACTGAAAAATCAGGCCCCAGGAAATGCGTTGCGAGCCCTTTTCGCCCATCCAAAAGTGTCACGAAAGGAAGGCTTTGGGTACAAGTGAACTCCCAAGGGGAGCCTTTACGCAGCCCCACATGCAACTGGACCCTCGGCGTTCGCTGTTTCCGAGCATCCCTAAACATAGCCTTAGCTGGCATCGAAGACGACTGAAAAATCAGGCCCCAGAAAATGCGTTGCGAGCCCTTTTCGCCCATCCAAAAGTGCCCCCAAAGGAAGGCTTTGGGTACAAGTGAACTCCCCAGGGGAGCCTTTACGCAGCCCCACATGCAACTGGACCCTCCGGGTTCAATTTTTCCGAGCAACCCTAAATATATCACTAGCCGGCATGGGAGAAGACTGAAATCCCGGGCCCCAGAAAACGCGTTGCAAGCCCCTTTGGAGCATCCAAAAGTGCCCCCAAAGGAAGGCTTTGGGTACAAGTGAACTCCCCAGGGGAGCCTTTACGCAGCCCCACATGCAACTGGACCCTCCGGGTTCAATTTTTCCGAGCAACCCTAAATATATCACTAGCCGGCATGGGAGAAGACTGAAATCCCGGGCCCCAGAAAACGCGTTGCGAGCCCCTTTGGACCATCCAAAAGTGCCCCCAAAGGAAGACTTTGGGTACAATTGAACTCCCCAGGGGAGCCTTTACGCAGCCCCACATGCAACTGGACCCTCGGCGTTCGATTTTTCCGAGCATCCCTAAACATAGCCCTAGCCGTCATCGAAGACGACTGAAAACCCGGGCCCCAGAAAACGCGTTGCAAGCCCCTTTGGACCATCCAAAAGTGCCCCCAAAGGAAGGCTTTGGGTACAAGTGAACTCCCCAGGGGAGCCTTTATGCAGCCCCACATGCAACTGGACCCTCCGGGTTCGCTGTTCCTGAGCAAACCTAAACGTAGCCCTAGCCGTCATCGAAGACGACTGAAAAATCAGGCCCCAGGAAATGCGTTACGAGGCCTTTTCGCCCATCCAAAAGTGCCCCCAAAGGAAGCCTTTGGGTACAAGCGAACTCCCCAGGGGAGCCTTTACGCAGCCCCACATGCAACTGGACCCTCCGGGTTCGCTGTTTCCGAGCATCCCTAAACATAGCCCTAGCCGGCATGGGAGAAGACTGAAAACCCGGGCCCCAGAAAACGCGTTACAAGCCCCTTTGGACCATCCAAAAGTGTCACCAATGGAAGGCTTTGGGTACAAGTGAACTCCCCAGGGGAGCCTTTACGCAGCCCCACATGCAACTGGACCCTCGGCGTTCGCTGTTTCCGAGCATCCCTAAACATAGCCCTAGCCGGCATCGAAGACGACTGAAAAATCAGGCCCCAGGAAATGCGTTCCAAGCCCTTTTCACCCATCCAAAAGTGCCACCAAAGGAAGGCTTTGGATACAAGTGAACTCCCCAGGGGAGCCTTTACGCAGCCCCACATGCAACTGGACCCTCGGCGTTCGCTGTTTCCGAGCATCCCTCAATATAGCCCTAGCCGGCATCGAAGACGACTGAAAAATCAGGCCCCAGGAAATGCGTTCCGAGCCCTTTTCGCCCATCCAAAAGTGCCCCCAAAGGAAGGCTTTGGGTACAAGTGAACTCCCCAGGGGAGCCTTTACGCAGCCCCACATGCAACTGGACCCTCGGCGTTCGCTGTTCCTGAGCAAACATTAACGTAGCCCTAGCCGTCATCGAAGACGACTGAAAAATCAGGCCCCAGGAAATGCGTTGCGAGCCCCTTTGGAGCATCCAAAAGTGCCCCCAAAGGAAGGCTTTGGGTACAAGTGAACTCCCCAGGGGAGCCTTTACGCAGCCCCACATGCAACTGGACCCTCGGCGTTCGCTGTTTCCGAGCATCCCTAAACATAGCCTTAGCTGGCATCGAAGACGACTGAAAAATCAGGCCCCAGAAAATGCGTTACGAGCCCTTTTCGCCCATCCAAAAGGGCCCCCAAAGGAAGGCTTTGGGTACAAGTGAACTCCCCAGGGGAGCCTTTACGCAGCCCCACATGCAACTGGACCCTCCGGGTTCAATTTTTCCGAGCAACCCTAAATATATCACTAGCCAGCATGGGAGAAGACTGAAATCCCGGGCCCCAGAAAACGCGTTGCAAGCCCCTTTGGAGCATCCAAAAGTGCCCCCAAAGGAAGGCTTTGGGTACAAGTGAACTCCCAAGGGGAGCCTTTACGCAGCCCCACATGCAACTGGACCCTCCGGGTTCGCTGTTTCCGAGCATCCCTAAACATAGCCCTAGCCGGCATCGAAGACGACTGAAAAATCAGGCCCCAGGAAATGCGTTGCGAGCCCTTTTCGCCCATCCAAAAGTGCCCCCAAAGGAAGGCTTTGGGTACAAGTGAACTCCCCAGGGGAGCCTTTACGCAGCCCCACATGCAACTGGACCCTCCGGGTTCGCTGTTTCCGAGCATCCCTAAACATAGCCCTAGCCGGCAGCGATGACGACTGAAAAATCAGGCCCCAGGAAATGCGTTACGAGCGCTTTTCGCCCATCCAGAAGTGCCCCCAAAGGAAGGCTTTGGGTACAAGTGAACTCCCCAGGGGAGCCTTTACGCAGCCCCACATGCAACTGGACCCTCCGGGTTCGCTGTTTCCGAGCATCCCTAAACATAGCCCTAGCCGTCATCGAAGACGACTGAAAAATCAGGCCCCAGAAAACGCGTTGCAAGCCCCTTTGGACCATCCAAAAGGGCCCCGAAAGGAAGGCTTTGGGTACAAGTGAACTCCCCAGGGGAGCCTTTACGCAGCCCCACATGCAACTGGACCCTCCGGGTTCGCTGTTTCCGAGCATCCCTAAACATAGCCCTAGCCGGCATCGAAGACGACTGAAAAATCAGGCCCCAGGAAATGCGTTGCGAGCCCTTTTCGCCCATCCAAATGTGTCACCAAAGGAAGGCTTTGGGTACAAGAGAACTCCCCAGGGGAGCCTTTACGCAGCCCCACACGCAACTGGACCCTTCGGGTTCGATTTTTCCGAGCAGCCCTAAATATATTACCAGCAGGCATAGGAGACGAGTGAAAACCCGGGCCCCAGAAAACGCGTTGCAAGCCCCTTTGGACCATCCAAAACTGTCACCAAAGGAAGGCTTTGGGTACAAGTGAACTCCCCAGGGGAGCCTTTACGCAGCCCCACATGCAACTGGACCCTCTGGGTTCGCTGTTTCTGAGCATCCCTAAACATAGCCCTAGCCGTCATCGAAGACGACTGAAAAATCAGGCCCCAGGAAATGTGTTACGAGCCCTTTTCGCCCATCAAAAAGTGCCCCCAAAGGAAGGCTTTGGGTACAAGAGAACTCCCCAGGGGAGCCTTTACGCAGCCCCACATGCAACTGGACCTTCCGGGTTCGCCGTTTCCGAGCATCCCTAAACATAGCCCTAGCCGGCATCGAAGACGACTGAAAAATCAGGCCCCAGGAAATGCGTTACGAGCCCTTTTCGCCCATCCAAAAGTGCCCCCAAAGGAAGGCTTTGGGTACAAGTGAACTCCCCAGGGGAGCCTTTACGCAGCCCCACATGCAACTGGACCCTTCGGGTTCGATTTTTCCGAGCATCCCTAAACATAGCCCTAGCCGTCATCGAAGACGACTGAAAAATCAGGCCCCAGGAAATGCGTTGCGAGCCCTTTTCGCCCATCCAAAAGTGCCCCCAAAGGAAGGCTTTGGGTACAAGTGAAGGGGAGCCTTTACGCAGCCCCACATGCAACTGGACCCTCCGGGTTCGCTGTTCCTGAGCAAACCTAAAAGTAGCCCTATCCGTCATCGAAGACGACTGAAAAATCAGGCCCCAGGAAATGCGTTAAGAGCCCTTTTCGCCCATCAAAAAGTGCCCCAAAAGGAAGGCTTTGGGTACAAGTGAACTCCCCAGGGGAGCATTTACACAGCCCCACATGCAACTGGACCCTCCGGGTTCGCTGTTCCTGAGCAAATATTAACGTAGCCCTAGCCGTCATCGAAGACGACTGAAAAATCAGGCCCCAGAAAACGCGTTGCAAGCCCCTTTGGACCATCCAAAAGTGCCCCCAAAGGAAGCCTTTGGGTACAAGCGAACTCCCCAGGGGAGCCTTTACGCAGCCCCACATGCAACTGGACCCTCCGGGTTCGCTGTTTCCGAGCATCCCTAAACATAGCCCTAGCCGGCATGGGAGAAGACTGAAAACCCGGGCCCCAGAAAACGCGTTGCAAGCCCCTTTGGACCATCCAAAAGTGTCACCAATGGAAGGCTTTGGGTACATCTGAAGTTCCCAGGGGAGCCTTTACGCAGCCCCACATGCAACTGGACCCTCGGCGTTCGCTGTTTCCGAGCATCCCTAAACATAGCCCTAGCCGGCATCGAAGACGACTGAAAAATCAGGCCCCAGGAAATGCGTTCCGAGCCCTTTTCACCCATCCAAAAGTGCCACCAAAGGAAGGCTTTGGATACAAGTGAACTCCCCAGGGGAGCCTTTACGCAGCCCCACATGCAACTGGACCCTCGGCGTTCGCTGTTTCCGAGCATCCCTATATATAGCCTTAGCCGGCATCGAAGACGAGTGAAAAATCAGGCCCCAGGAAATGCGTTCCGAGCCCTTTTCGCCCATCCAAAAGTGCCCCCAAAGGAAGGCTTTGGGTACAAGTGAACTCCCCAGGGGAGCCTTTACGCAGCCCCACATGCAACTGGACCCTCGGCGTTCGCTGTTCCTGAGCAAACATTAACGTAGCCCTAGCCGTCATCGAAGACGACTGAAAAATCAGGCCCCAGGAAATGCGTTGCGAGCCCTTTTCGCCCATCCAAAAGTGTCACCAAAGGAAGGCTTTGGGTACAAGAGAACTCCCCAGGGGAGCCTTTACGCAGCCCCACATGCAACTGGACCCTCGGCGTTCGCTGTTTCGGAGCAACCCTAAATATATCACTAGCAGGCATAGGAGACGACTGAAAACCCGGGCCCCAGAAAACGCGTTGCAAGCCCCTTTGGACCATCCAAAACTGTCACCAAAGGAAGGCTTTGGGTACAAGTGAACTCCCCAGGGGAGCCTTTACGCAGCCCCACATGCAAATGGATCCTCGGCGTTCGCTGTTCCTGAGCATCCCTAAACATAGCCCTAGCCATCATCGAAGACGACTGAAAAATCAGGCCCCAGGAAATGCGTTGCGAGCCCCTTTGGGACATCCAAAAGTGCCCCCAAAGGAAGGCTTTGGGTACAAGTGAACTCCCCAGGGGAGCCTTTACGCAGCCCCACATGCAACTGGACCCTCCGGGTTCGCTGTTTCCGAGCATCCCTAAACATAGCCCTAGCCGGCAGCGATGACGACTGAAAAATCAGGCCCCAGGAAATGCGTTGCGAGCCCTTTTCGCCCATCCAAAAGTGTCACGAAAGGAAGGCTTTGGGTACAAGTGAACTCCCAAGGGGAGCCTTTACGCAGCCCCACATGCAACTGGACCCTCGGCGTTCGCTGTTTCCGAGCATCCCTAAACATAGCCCTAGCCGGCAGCGATGACGACTGAAAAATCAGGCCCCAGGAAATGCGTTGCGAGCCCTTTTCGCCCATCCAAAAGTGTCACGAAAGGAAGGCTTTGGGTACAAGTGAACTCCCAAGGGGAGCCTTTACGCAGCCCCACATGCAACTGGACCCTCGGCGTTCGCTGTTTCCGAGCATCCCTAAACATAGCCTTAGCTGGCATCGAAGACGACTGAAAAATCAGGCCCCAGGAAATGCGTTGCGAGCCCCTTTGGAGCATCCAAAAGTGCCCCCAAAGGAAGGCTTTGGGTACAAGTGAACTCCCCAGGGGAGCCTTTACGCAGCCCCACATGCAACTGGTCCCTCCGGGTTCGCTGTTCCTGAGCAAACCTAAACGTACCCCTAGCCGTCATCGGAGACGAGTGAAAAATCAGGCCCCAGGAAATGTGTTACGAGCCCTTTTCGCCCATCAAAAAGTGCCCCCGAAGGAAGGCTTTGGGTACAAGTGAACTCCCCAGGGGAGCCTTTACGCAGCCCCACATGCAACTGGACCCTCCGGGTTCGCTGTTTCCGAGCATCCCTAAACATAGCCCTACCCGGCATCGAAGACGACTGAAAAATCAGGCCCCAGGAAATGCGTTGCGAGCCCTTTTCGCCCATCCAAAAGTGCCCCCAAAGGAAGGCTTTGGGTACAAATGAACTCCCCACGGGAGCCTTTACGCAGCCCCACACGCAACTGGACCCTTCGGGTTCGATTTTTCCGAGCAGCCCTAAGTATATTACCAGCAGGCATAGGAGACGAGTGAAAACCCGGGCCCCAGAAAACGCGTTGCAAGCCCCTTTGGACCATCCAAAACTGTCACCAAAGGAAGGCTTTGGGTACAAGTGAACTCCCCAGGGGAGCCTTTACGCAGCCCCACATGCAACTGGACCCTCCGGGTTCGCTGTTTCTGAGCATCCCTAAACATAGCCCTAGCCGTCATCGAAGACGACTGAAAAATCAGGCCCCAGGAAATGTGTTACGAGCCCTTTTCGCCCATCAAAAAGTGCCCCCGAAGGAAGGCTTTGGGTACAAGTGAACTCCCCAGGGGAGCCTTTACGCAGCCCCACATGCAACTGGACCCTCCGGGTTCGCTGTTTCCGAGCATCCCTAAACATAGCCCTAGCCGGCATCGAAGACGACTGAAAAATCAGGCCCCAGGAAATGCGTTGCGAGCCCTTTTCGCCCATCCAAAAGTGCCCCCAAAGGAAGGCTTTGGGTACAAATGAACTCCCCAGGGGAGCCTTTACGCAGCCCCACATGCAACTGGACCCTCCGGGTTCGCTGTTTCCGAGCATCCCTAAACATAGCCCTAGCCGGCAGCGATGACGACTGAAAAATCAGGCCCCAGGAAATGCGTTACGAGCCCTTTTCGCCCATCCAAAAGTGCCCCCAAAGGAAGGCTTTGGGTACAAGTGAACTCCCAAGGGGAGCCTTTACGCAGCCCCACATGCAACTGGACCCTCCGGGTTCGCTGTTTCCAAGCATCCCTAAACATAGCCCTAGCCGGCATCGAAGACGACTGAAAAATCAGGCCCCAGGAAATGCGTTCCGAGCCGTTTTCGCCCATCCAAAAGTGCCCCCAAAGGAAGGCTTTGGGTACAAGTGAACTCCCCAGGGGAGCCTTTACGCAGCCCCACATGCAACTGGACCCTCCGGGTTCGCTGTTCCTGAGCAAACCTAAACGTACCCCTAGCCGTCATCGGAGACGAGTGAAAAATCAGGCCCCAGGAAATGCGTTGCGAGCCCCTTTGGAGCATCCAAAAGTGCCCCCAAAGGAAGGCTTTGGGTACAAGTGAACTCCCCAGGGGAGCCTTTACGCAGCCCCACATGCAACTGGACCCTCGGCGTTCGCTGTTCCTGAGCGAACATTAACGTAGCCCTAGCCGTCATCGAAGACGACTGAAAAATCAGGCCCCAGGAAATGCGTTGCGAGCCCTTTTCGCCCATCCAAAAGTGTCACCAAAGGAAGGCTTTGGGTACAAGAGAACTCCCCAGGGGAGCCTTTACGCAGCCCCACATGCAACTGGACCCTCGGCGTTCGCTGTTTCGGAGCAACCCTAAATATATCACTAGCAGGCATAGGAGACGACTGAAAACCCGGGCCCCAGAAAACGCGTTGCAAGCCCCTTTGGACCATCCAAAACTGTCACCAAAGGAAGGCTTTGGGTACAAGTGAACTCCCCAGGGGAGCCTTTACGCAGCCCCACATGCAACTGGACCCTCGGCGTTCGCTGTTCCTGAGCATCCCTAAACATAGCCCTAGCCATCATCGAAGACGACTGAAAAATCAGGCCCCAGGAAATGCGTTGCGAGCCCCTTTGGGCCATCCAAAAGTGCCCCCAAAGGAAGGCTTTGGGTACAAGTGAACTCCCCAGGGGAGCCTTTACGCAGCCCCACATGCAACTGGACCCTCCGGGTTCGCTGTTTCCGAGCATCCCTAAACATAGCCCTAGCCGGCAGCGATGACGACTGAAAAATCAGGCCCCAGGAAATGCGTTGCGAGCCGTTTTCGCCCATCCAAAAGTGTCACGAAAGGAAGGCTTTGGGTACAAGTGAACTCCCAAGGGGAGCCTTTACGCAGCCCCACATGCAACTGGACCCTCGGCGTTCGCTGTTTCCGAGCATCCCTAAACATAGCCTTAGCTGGCATCGAAGACGACTGAAAAATCAGGCCCCAGAAAATGCGTTGCGAGCCCTTTTCGCCCATCCAAAAGGGCCCCCAAAGGAAGGCTTTGGGTACAAGTGAACTCCCCAGGGGAGCCTTTACGCAGCCCCACATGCAACTGGACCCTCCGGGTTCAATTTTTCCGAGCAACCCTAAATATATCACTAGCCGGCATGGGAGAAGACTGAAATCCCGGGCCCCAGAAAACGCGTTGCGAGCCCTTTTCGCCCATCCAAAAGTGCCCCCAAACGAAGGCTTTGGGTACAAGTGAACTCTCCAGGGGAGCCTTTACGCAGCCCCACATGCAACTGGACCTTCCGGGTTCGCTGTTTCCGAGCATCCCTAAACATAGCCCTAGCCGGCATCGAAGACGACTGAAAAATCAGGCCCCAGGAAATGCGTTGCGAGCCCCTTTCGCCCATCCAAAAGTGCCCCCAAAGGAAGGCTTTGGGTACAAGTGAACTCCCCAGGGGAGCCTTTACGCAGCCCCACATGCAACTGGACCTTCCGGGTTCGCTGTTTCCGAGCATCCCTAAACATAGCCCTAGCCGGCATCGAAGACGACTGAAAAATCAGGCCCCAGGAAATGCGTTGCGAGCCCCTTTCGCCCATCCAAAAGTGCCCCCAAAGGAAGGCTTTGGGTACAAGTGAACTCCCCAGGGGAGCCTTTAAGCAGCCCCACATGCAACTGGACCCTTCGGGTTCGATTTTTCCGAGCATCCCTAAACATAGCCCTAGCCGTCATCGAAGACGACTGAAAAATCAGGCCCCAGGAAATGCGTTGCGAGTCCTTTTCGCCCATCCAAAAGTGCCCCCAAAGGAAGACTTTGGGTACAAGTGAACTCCCCAGGGGAGCCTTTACGCAGCCCCACATGCAACTGGACCCTCCGGGTTCGCTGTTCCTGAGCAAATATTAACGTAGCCCTAGCCGTCATCGAAGACGACTGAAAAATCAGGCCCCAGAAAACGCGTTGCAAGCCCCTTAGGACCATCCAAAAGTGCCCCCAAAGGAAGGCTTTGGGTACAAGTGAACTCCCAAGGGGAGCCTTTACGCAGCCCCACATGCAAATGGACCCTCCGGGTTCGCTGTTTCCGAGCATCCCTAAACATAGCCCTAGCCGGCATGGGAGAAGACTGAAAACCCGGGCCCCAGAAAACGCCTTGCAAGCCCCTTTGGACCATCCAAAAGTGTCACCAATGGAAGGCTTTGGGTACAAGAGAACTCCCCAGGGGAGACTTTACGCAGCCCCACATGCAACTGGACCCTCGGCGTTCGCTGTTTCCGAGCATCCCTAAACATAGCCTTAGCCGGCATCAAAGACGACTGAAAAATCAGGCCCCAGGAAATGCATTCCGAGCCCTTTTCGCCCATCCAAAAGTGCCCCCAAAGGAAGGCTTTGGGTACAAGTGAACTCCCCAGGGGAGCCTTTACGCAGCCCCACATGCAACTGGACCCTCGGCGTTCGCTGTTCCTGAGCGAACATTAACGTAGCCCTAGCCGTCATCGAAGACGACTGAAAAATCAGGCCCCAGGAAATGCGTTGCGAGCCCTTTTCGCCCATCCAAAAGTGTCACCAAAGGAAGGCTTTGGGTACAAGAGAACTCCCCAGGGGAGCCTTTACGCAGCCCCACATGCAACTGGACCCTCGGCGTTCGCTGTTTCGGAGCAACCCTAAATATATCACTAGCAGGCATAGGAGACGACTGAAAACCCGGGCCCCAGAAAACGCGTTGCAAGCCCCTTTGGACCATCCAAAACTGTCACCAAAGGAAGGCTTTGGGTACAAGTGAACTCCCCAGGGGAGCCTTTACGCAGCCCCACATGCAACTGGACCCTCGGCGTTCGCTGTTCCTGAGCATCCCTAAACATAGCCCTAGCCATCATCGAAGACGACTGAAAAATCAGGCCCCAGGAAATGCGTTGCGAGCCCCTTTGGGCCATCCAAAAGTGCCCCCAAAGGAAGGCTTTGGGTACAAGTGAACTCCCCAGGGGAGCCTTTACGCAGCCCCACATGCAACTGGACCCTCCGGGTTCGCTGTTTCCGAGCATCCCTAAACATAGCCCTAGCCGGCAGCGATGACGACTGAAAAATCAGGCCCCAGGAAATGCGTTGCGAGCCGTTTTCGCCCATCCAAAAGTGTCACAAAAGGAAGGCTTTGGGTACAAGTGAACTCCCAAGGGGAGCCTTTACGCAGCCCCACATGCAACTGGACCCTCGGCGTTCGCTGTTTCCGAGCATCCCTAAACATAGCCTTAGCTGGCATCGAAGACGACTGAAAAATCAGGCCCCAGAAAATGCGTTGCGAGCCCTTTTCGCCCATCCAAAAGGGCCCCCAAAGGAAGGCTTTGGGTACAAGTGAACTCCCCAGGGGAGCCTTTACGCAGCCCCACATGCAACTGGACCCTCCGGGTTCAATTTTTCCGAGCAACCCTAAATATATCACTAGCCGGCATGGGAGAAGACTGAAATCCCGGGCCCCAGAAAACGCGTTGCGAGCCCTTTTCGCCCATCCAAAAGTGCCCCCAAACGAAGGCTTTGGGTACAAGTGAACTCTCCAGGGGAGCCTTTACGCAGCCCCACATGCAACTGGACCTTCCGGGTTCGCTGTTTCCGAGCATCCCTAAACATAGCCCTAGCCGGCATCGAAGACGACTGAAAAATCAGGCCCCAGGAAATGCGTTGCGAGCCCCTTTCGCCCATCCAAAAGTGCCCCCAAAGGAAGGCTTTGGGTACAAGTGAACTCCCCAGGGGAGCCTTTACGCAGCCCCACATGCAACTGGACCCCTCGGGTTCGATTTTTCCGAGCATCCCTAAACATAGCCCTAGCCGTCATCGAAGACGACTGAAAAATCAGGCCCCAGGAAATGTGTTACGAGCCCTTTTCGCCCATCCAAAAGTGCCCCCAAAGGAAGACTTTGGGTACAAGTGAACTCCCCAGGGGAGCCTTTACGCAGCCCCACATGCAACTGGACCCTCCGGGTTCGCTGTTCCTGAGCAAATATTAACGTAGCCCTAGCCGTCATCGAAGACGACTGAAAAATCAGGCCCCAGAAAACGCGTTGCAAGCCCCTTAGGACCATCCAAAAGTGCCCCCAAAGGAAGGCTTTGGGTACAAGTGAACTCCCAAGGGGAGCCTTTACGCAGCCCCACATGCAAATGGACCCTCCGGGTTCGCTGTTTCCGAGCATCCCTAAACATAGCCCTAGCCGGCATGGGAGAAGACTGAAAACCCGGGCCCCAGAAAACGCCTTGCAAGCCCCTTTGGACCATCCAAAAGTGTCACCAATGGAAGGCTTTGGGTACAAGAGAACTCCCCAGGGGAGACTTTACGCAGCCCCACATGCAACTGGACCCTCGGCGTTCGCTGTTTCCGAGCATCCCTAAACATAGCCTTAGCCGGCATCAAAGACGACTGAAAAATCAGGCCCCAGGAAATGCATTCCGAGCCCTTTTCGCCCATCCAAAAGTGCCCCCAAAGGAAGGCTTTGGGTACAAGTGAACTCCCCAGGGGAGCCTTTACGCAGCCCCACATGCAACTGGACCCTCGGCGTTCGCTGTTCCTGAGCGAACATTAACGTAGCCCTAGCCGTCATCGAAGACGACTGAAAAATCAGGCCCCAGGAAATGCGTTGCGAGCCCTTTTCGCCCATCCAAAAGTGTCACCAAAGGAAGGCTTTGGGTACAAGAGAACTCCCCAGGGGAGCCTTTACGCAGCCCCACATGCAACTGGACCCTCGGCGTTCGCTGTTTCGGAGCAACCCTAAATATATCACTAGCAGGCATAGGAGACGACTGAAAACCCGGGCCCCAGAAAACGCGTTGCAAGCCCCTTTGGACCATCCAAAACTGTCACCAAAGGAAGGCTTTGGGTACAAGTGAACTCCCCAGGGGAGCCTTTACGCAGCCCCACATGCAACTGGACCCTCGGCGTTCGCTGTTCCTGAGCATCCCTAAACATAGCCCTAGCCATCATCGAAGACGACTGAAAAATCAGGCCCCAGGAAATGCGTTGCGAGCCCCTTTGGGCCATCCAAAAGTGCCCCCAAAGGAAGGCTTTGGGTACAAGTGAACTCCCCAGGGGAGCCTTTACGCAGCCCCACATGCAACTGGACCCTCCGGGTTCGCTGTTTCCGAGCATCCCTAAACATAGCCCTAGCCGGCAGCGATGACGACTGAAAAATCAGGCCCCAGGAAATGCGTTGCGAGCCGTTTTCGCCCATCCAAAAGTGTCACGAAAGGAAGGCTTTGGGTACAAGTGAACTCCCAAGGGGAGCCTTTACGCAGCCCCACATGCAACTGGACCCTCGGCGTTCGCTGTTTCCGAGCATCCCTAAACATAGCCTTAGCTGGCATCGAAGACGACTGAAAAATCAGGCCCCAGAAAATGCGTTGCGAGCCCTTTTCGCCCATCCAAAAGGGCCCCCAAAGGAAGGCTTTGGGTACAAGTGAACTCCCCAGGGGAGCCTTTACGCAGCCCCACATGCAACTGGACCCTCCGGGTTCAATTTTTCCGAGCAACCCTAAATATATCACTAGCCGGCATGGGAGAAGACTGAAATCCCGGGCCCCAGAAAACGCGTTGCGAGCCCTTTTCGCCCATCCAAAAGTGCCCCCAAACGAAGGCTTTGGGTACAAGTGAACTCTCCAGGGGAGCCTTTACGCAGCCCCACATGCAACTGGACCTTCCGGGTTCGCTGTTTCCGAGCATCCCTAAACATAGCCCTAGCCGGCATCGAAGACGACTGAAAAATCAGGCCCCAGGAAATGCGTTGCGAGCCCCTTTCGCCCATCCAAAAGTGCCCCCAAAGGAAGGCTTTGGGTACAAGTGAACTCCCCAGGGGAGCCTTTACGCAGCCCCACATGCAACTGGACCCTTCGGGTTCGATTTTTCCGAGCATCCCTAAACATAGCCCTAGCCGTCATCGAAGACGACTGAAAAATCAGGCCCCAGGAAATGTGTTACGAGCCCTTTTCGCCCATCCAAAAGTGCCCCCAAAGGAAGACTTTGGGTACAAGTGAACTCCCCAGGGGAGCCTTTACGCAGCCCCACATGCAACTGGACCCTCCGGGTTCGCTGTTCCTGAGCAAATATTAACGTAGCCCTAGCCGTCATCGAAGACGACTGAAAAATCAGGCCCCAGAAAACGCGTTGCAAGCCCCTTAGGACCATCCAAAAGTGCCCCCAAAGGAAGGCTTTGGGTACAAGTGAACTCCCAAGGGGAGCCTTTACGCAGCCCCACATGCAAATGGACCCTCCGGGTTCGCTGTTTCCGAGCATCCCTAAACATAGCCCTAGCCGGCATGGGAGAAGACTGAAAACCCGGGCCCCAGAAAACGCCTTGCAAGCCCCTTTGGACCATCCAAAAGTGTCACCAATGGAAGGCTTTGGGTACAAGAGAACTCCCCAGGGGAGACTTTACGCAGCCCCACATGCAACTGGACCCTCGGCGTTCGCTGTTTCCGAGCATCCCTAAACATAGCCTTAGCCGGCATCAAAGACGACTGAAAAATCAGGCCCCAGGAAATGCATTCCGAGCCCTTTTCGCCCATCCAAAAGTGCCCCCAAAGGAAGGCTTTGGGTACAAGTGAACTCCCCAGGGGAGCCTTTACGCAGCCCCACATGCAACTGGACCCTCGGCGTTCGCTGTTCCTGAGCAAACATTAACGTAGCCCTAGCCGTCATCGAAGACGACTGAAAAATCAGGCCCCAGGAAATGCGTTGCGAGCCCTTTTCGCCCATCCAAAAGTGTCACCAAAGGAAGGCTTTGGGTACAAGAGAACTCCCAAGGGGAGCCTTTACGCAGCCCCACATGCAACTGGACCCTCGGCGTTCGCTGTTTCGGAGCAAGCCTAAATATATCACTAGCAGGCATAGGAGACGACTGAAAACCCGGGCCCCAGAAAACGCGTTGCAAGCCCCTTTGGACCATCCAAAACTGTCACCAAAGGAAGGCTTTGGGTACAAGTGAACTCCCCAGGGGAGCCTTTACGCAGCCCCACATGCAACTGGACTCTCCGGGTTCGCTGTTTCCGAGCATCCCTAAACATTGCCTTAGCCGGCATCGAAGACGACTGAAAAATCAGGCCCCAGGAAATGCGTTGCGAGCCCCTTTGGGCCATCCAAAAGTGCCCCCAAAGGAAGGCTTTTGGTACAAGTGAACTCCCCAGGGGAGCCTTTACGCAGCCCCACATGCAACTGGACCCTCCGGGTTCGCTGTTTCCGAGCATCCCTAAACATAGCCCTAGCCGGCAGCGATGACGACTGAAAAATCAGGCCCCAGGAAATGCGTTGCGAGCCCTTTTCGCCCATCCAAAAGTGCCCCCAAAGGAAGGCTTTGGGTACAAGTGAACTCCCAAGGGGAGCCTTTACGCAGCCCCACATGCAACTGGACCCTCGGCGTTCGCTGTTTCCGAGCATCCCTAAACATAGCCTTAGCTGGCATCGAAGACGATTGAAAAATCAGGCCCCAGAAAATGCGTTGCGAGCCCTTTTCGCCCATCCAAAAGGGCCCCCAAAGGAATGCTTTGGGTACAAGTGAACTCCCCAGGGGAGCCTTTACGCAGCCCCACATGCAACTGGACCCTCCGGGTTGAATTTTTCCGAGCAACCTTAAATATATCACTAGCCAGCATGGGAGAAGACTGAAATCCCGGGCCCCAGAAAACGCGTTGCAAGCCCCTTTGGAACATCCAAAAGTGCCCCCAAAGGAAGGCTTTGGGTACAAGTGAACTCCCAAGGGGAGCCTTTACGCAGCCCCACATGCAACTGGACCCTCCGGGTTCGCTGTTTCCGAGCATCCCTAAACATAGCCCTAGCCGGCATCGAAGACGACTGAAAAATCAGGCCCCAGGAAATGCGTTGCGAGCCCTTTTCGCCCATCCAAATGTGTCACCAAAGGAAGGCTTTGGGTACAAGAGAACTCCCCAGGGGAGCCTTTACGCAGCCCCACACGCAACTGGACCCTTCGGGTTCGATTTTTCCGAGCAGCCCTAAATATATTACCAGCAGGCATAGGAGACGAGTGAAAACCCGGGCCCCAGAAAACGCGTTGCAAGCCCCTTTGGACCATCCAAAACTGTCACCAAAGGAAGGCTTTGGGTACAAGTGAACTCCCCAGGGGAGCCTTTACGCAGCCCCACATGCAACTGGACCCTCGGCGTTCGCTGTTCCTGAGCAAACCTAAACGTACCCCTAGCCGTCATCGGAGACGAGTGAAAAATCAGGCCCCAGGAAATGCGTTGCGAGCCCCTTTGGAGCATCCAAAAGTGCCCCCAAAGGAAGGCTTTGGGTACAAGTGAACTCCCCAGGGGAGCCTTTACGCAGCCCCACATGCAACTGGACCCTCGGCGTTCGCTGTTCCTGAGCAAACATTAACGTAGCCCTAGCCGTCATCGAAGACGACTGAAAAATCAGGCCCCAGGAAATGCGTTGCGAGCCCTTTTCGCCCATCCAAAAGTGTCACCAAAGGAAGGCTTTGGGTACAAGAGAACTCCCCAGGGGAGCCTTTACGCAGCCCCACATGCAACTGGACCCTCGGCGTTCGCTGTTTCGGAGCAACCCTAAATATATCACTTGCAGGCATAGGAGACGACTGAAAACCCGGGCCCCAGAAAACGCGTTGCAAGCCCCTTTGGACCATCCAAAACTGTCACCAAAGGAAGGCTTTGGGTACAAGTGAACTCCCCAGGGGAGCCTTTACGCAGCCCCACATGCAACTGGACCCTCGGCGTTCGCTGTTCCTGAGCATCCCTAAACATAGCCCTAGCCATCATCGAAGACGACTGAAAAATCAGGCCCCAGGAAATGCGTTGCGAGCCCCTTTGGGCCATCCAAAAGTGCCCCCAAAGGAAGGCTTTGGGTACAAGTGAACTCCCCAGGGGAGCCTTTACGCAGCCCCACATGCAACTGGACCCTCCGGGTTCGCTGTTTCCGAGCATCCCTAAACATAGCCCTAGCCGGCAGCGATGACGACTGAAAAATCAGGCCCCAGGAAATGCGTTGCGAGCCGTTTTCGCCCATCCAAAAGTGTCACGAAAGGAAGGCTTTGGGTACAAGTGAACTCCCAAGGGGAGCCTTTACGCAGCCCCACATGCAACTGGACCCTCGGCGTTCGCTGTTTCCGAGCATCCCTAAACATAGCCTTAGCTGGCATCGAAGACGACTGAAAAATCAGGCCCCAGGAAATGCGTTGCGAGTCCTTTTCGCCCATCCAAAAGTGCCCCCAAAGGAAGACTTTGGGTACAAGTGAACTCCCCAGGGGAGCCTTTACGCAGCCCCACATGCAACTGGACCCTCCGGGTTCGCTGTTCCTGAGCAAATATTAACGTAGCCCTAGCCGTCATCGAAGACGACTGAAAAATCAGGCCCCAGAAAACGCGTTGCAAGCCCCTTAGGACCATCCAAAAGTGCCCCCAAAGGAAGGCTTTGGGTACAAGTGAACTCCCAAGGGGAGCCTTTACGCAGCCCCACATGCAAATGGACCCTCCGGGTTCGCTGTTTCCGAGCATCCCTAAACATAGCCCTAGCCGGCATGGGAGAAGACTGAAAACCCGGGCCCCAGAAAACGCCTTGCAAGCCCCTTTGGACCATCCAAAAGTGTCACCAATGGAAGGCTTTGGGTACAAGAGAACTCCCCAGGGGAGACTTTACGCAGCCCCACATGCAACTGGACCCTCGGCGTTCGCTGTTTCCGAGCATCCCTAAACATAGCCTTAGCCGGCATCAAAGACGACTGAAAAATCAGGCCCCAGGAAATGCATTCCGAGCCCTTTTCGCCCATCCAAAAGTGCCCCCAAAGGAAGGCTTTGGGTACAAGTGAACTCCCAAGGGGAGCCTTTACGCAGCCCCACATGCAAATGGACCCTCCGGGTTCGCTGTTTCCGAGCATCCCTAAACATAGCCCTAGCCGGCATGGGAGAAGACTGAAAACCCGGGCCCCAGAAAACGCGTTGCAAGCCCCTTTGGACCATCCAAAACTGTCACCAAAGGAAGGCTTTGGGTACAAGTGAACTCCCCAGGGGAGCCTTTACGCAGCCCCACATGCAACTGGACTCTCCGGGTTCGCTGTTTCCGAGCATCCCTAAACATAGCCCTAGCCGTCATCGAAGACGACTGAAAAATCAGGCCCCAGGAAATGCGTTGCGAGCCCCTTTGGGCCATCCAAAAGTGCCCCCAAAGGAAGGCTTTGGGTACTAGTGAACTCCCCAGGGGAGCCTTTACGCAGCCCCACATGCAACTGGACCCTCGGCGTTCGCTGTTTCCGAGCATCCCTAAACATAGCCCTAGCCGGCAGCGATGACGACTGAAAAATCAGGCCCCAGGAAATGCGTTGCGAGCCCTTTTCGCCCATCCAAAAGTGCCACCAAAGGAAGGCTTTGGATACAAGTGAACTCCCCAGGGGAGCCTTTACGCAGCCCCACATGCAACTGGACCCTCGGCGTTCGCTGTTTCCGAGCATCCCTAAACATAGCCTTAGCTGGCATCGAAGACGATTGAAAAATCAGGCCCCAGAAAATGCGTTGCGAGCCCTTTTCGCCCATCCAAAAGGGCCCCCAAAGGAATGCTTTGGGTACAAGTGAACTCCCCAGGGGAGCCTTTACGCAGCCCCACATGCAACTGGACCCTCCGGGTTCAATTTTTCCGAGCAACCTTAAATATATCACTAGCCAGCATGGGAGAAGACTGAAATCCCGGGCCCCAGAAAACGCGTTGCAAGCCCCTTTGGAACATCCAAAAGTGCCCCCAAAGGAAGGCTTTGGGTACAAGTGAACTCCCAAGGGGAGCCTTTACGCAGCCCCACATGCAACTGGACCCTCCGGGTTCGCTGTTTCCGAGCATCCCTAAACATAGCCATAGCCGGCATCGAAGACGACTGAAAAATCAGGCCCCAGAAAATGCGTTGCGAGCCCTTTTCGCCCATCCAAATGTGTCACCAAAGGAAGGCTTTGGGTACAAGAGAACTCCCCAGGGGAGCCTTTACGCAGCCCCACACGCAACTGGACCCTTCGGGTTCGATTTTTCCGAGCAGCCCTAAATATATTACCAGCAGGCATAGGAGACGAGTGAAAACCCGGGCCCCAGAAAACGCGTTGCAAGCCCCTTTGGACCATCCAAAACTGTCACCAAAGGAAGGCTTTGGGTACAAGTGAACTCCCCAGGGGAGCCTTTACGCAGCCCCACATGCAACTGGACCCTCCGGGTTCGCTGTTTCTGAGCATCCCTAAACATAGCCCTAGCCGTCATCGAAGACGACTGAAAAATCAGGCCCCAGGAAATGTGTTACGAGCCCTTTTCGCCCATCAAAAAGTGCCCCCAAAGGAAGGCTTTGGGTACAAGTGAACTCCCCAGGGGAGCCTTTACGCAGCCCCACATGCAACTGGACCCTCCGGGTTCGCTGTTTCCGAGCATCCCTAAACATAGCCCTAGCCGTCATCGAAGACGACTGAAAAATCAGGCCCCAGGAAATGCGTTGCGAGCCCTTTTCGCCCATCCAAAAGTGCCCCCAAAGGAAGGCTTTGGGTACAAATGAACTCCCCAGGGGAGCCTTTACGCAGCCCCACATGCAACTGGACCCTCCGGGTTCAATTTTTCCGAGCAACCTTAAATATATCACTAGCCAACATGGGAGAAGACTGAAATCCCGGGCCCCAGAAAACACGTTGCAAGCCCCTTTGGAACATCCAAATGTGCCCCCAAAGGAAGGCTTTGGGTACAAGTGAACTCCCCAGGGGAGCCTTTACGCAGCCCCACATGCAACTGGACCCTCCGGGTTCGCTGTTTCCGAGCATCCCTAAACATAGCCCTAGCCGGCAGCGATGACGACTGAAAAATCAGGCCCCAGGAAATGCGTTGCGAGCCCTTTTCGCCCATCCAAAAGTGCCCCCAAAGGAAGGCTTTGGGTACAAGTGAACTCCCAAGGGGAGCCTTTACGCAGCCCCACATGCAACTGGACCCTCGGCGTTCGCTGTTTCCGAGCATCCCTAAACATAGCCTTAGCTGGCATCGAAGACGATAGAAAAATCAGGCCCCAGAAAATGCGTTGCGAGCCCTTTTCGCCCATCCAAAAGGGCCCCCAAAGGAAGGCTTTGGGTACAAGTGAACTCCCCAGGGGAGCCTTTACGCAGCCCCACATGCAACTGGACCCTCCGGGTTCAATTTTTCCGAGCAACCCTAAATATATCACTAGCCAGCATGGGAGAAGACTGAAATCCTGGGCCCCAGAAAACGCGTTGCAAGCCCCTTTGGACCATCCAAAAGTGCCCCCAAAGGAAGGCTTTGGGTACAAGTGAACTCCCAAGGGGAGCCTTTACGCAGCCCCACATGCAACTGGACCCTCCGGGTTCGCTGTTTCCGAGCATCCCTAAACATAGCCCTAGCCGGCATCGAAGACGAATGAAAAATCAGGCCCCAGGAAATGCGTTGCGAGCCCTTTTCGCCCATCCAAAAGTGCCCCCAAAGGAAGGCTTTGGGTACAAATGAACTCCCCAGGGGAGCCTTTACGCAGCCCCACATGCAACTGGACCCTCCGGGTTCGCTGTTTCCGAGCATCCCTAAACATAGCCCTAGCCGGCATCGAAGACGACTGAAAAATCAGGCCCCAGGAAATGCGTTGCGAGCCGTTTTCGCCCATCCAAAAGTGCCCCCAAAGGAAGGCTTTGGGTACAAGTGAACTCCCCAGGGGAGCCTTTACGCAGCCCCACATGCAACTGGACCCTCCGGGTTCGCTGTTCCTGAGCAAACCTAAACGTACCCCTAGCCGTCATCGGAGACGAGTGAAAAATCAGGCCCCAGGAAATGCGTTGCGAGCCCCTTTGGAGCATCCAAAAGTGCCCCCAAAGGAAGGCTTTGGGTACAAGTGAACTCCCCAGGGGAGCCTTTACGCAGCCCCACATGCAACTGGACGCTCCGGGTTCGCTGTTTCCGAGCATCCCTAAACATAGCCCTAGCCGGCATCGAAGACGACTGAAAAATCAGGACCCAGGAAACGCGTTTCAAGCCCCTTTGGACCATCCAAAACTGTAACCAAAGGAAGGCTTTGGGTACAAGAGAACGCCCCAGGGGAGCCTTTACGCAGCCCCACGTGCAACTGGACCCTTCGGGTTCGATTTTTCCGAGCATCCCTAAACATAGCCCTAGCCGTCATCGAAGACGACTGAAAAATCAGGCCCCAGGAAATGCGTTGCGAGCCCTTTTCGCCCATCCGAAAGTGCCCCCAAAGGAAGGCTTTGGGTACAAGTGAACTCCCCAGGGGAGCCTTTACGCAGCCCCACATGCAACTGGACCCTTCGGGTTCGATTTTTCCGAGCATCCCTAAACATAGCCCTAGCCGTCATCGAAGACGACTGAAAAATCAGGCCCCAGGAAATGCGTTGCGAGTCCTTTTCGCCCATCCAAAAGTGCCCCCAAAGGAAGACTTTGGGTACAAGTGAACTCCCCAGGGGAGCCTTTACGCAGCCCCACATGCAACTGGACCCTCCGGGTTCGCTGTTCCTGAGCAAATATTAACGTAGCCCTAGCCGTCATCGAAGACGACTGAAAAATCAAGCCCCAGAAAACGCGTTGCAAGCCCCTTTGGACCATCCAAAAGTGCCCCCAAAGGAAGCCTTTCGTTACAACTGAACTCCCCAGGGGAGCCTTTACGCAGCCCCACATGCAAATGGACCCTCCGGGTTCGCTGTTTCCGAGCATCCCTAAACATAGCCCTAGCCGGAATGGGAGAAGACTGTAAACCCGGGCCCCAGAAAACGCCTTGCAAGCCCCTTTGGACCATCCAAAAGTGTCACCAATGGAAGGCTTTGGGTACAAGTGAACTCCCCAGGGGAGCCTTTACGCAGCCCCACATGCAACTGGACCCTCCGGGTTCGCTGTTTCCAAGCATCCCTAAACATAGCCCTAGCCGGCATCGAAGACGACTGAAAAATCAGGCCCCAGGAAATGCGTTCCGAGCCGTTTTCGCCCATCCAAAAGTGCCCCCAAAGGAAGGCTTTGGGTACAAGTGAACTCCCCAGGGGAGCCTTTACGCAGCCCCACATGCAACTGGACCCTCCGGGTTCGCTGTTTCCGAGCATCCCTAAACATAGCCCTAGCCGGCATGGAAGACGACTGAAAAATCAGGCCCCAGGAAACGCGTTGCGAGCCCTTTTCGCCCATCCAAAAGTGCCCCCAAAGGAAGGCTTTGGGTACAAGTGAACTCCCCAGGGGAGCCTTTACGCAGCCCCACATGCAACTGGACCCTCCGGGTTCGATGTTTCCGAGCATCCCTAAACATAGCCCTAGCCGTCATCGAAGACGACTGAAAAATCAGGCCCCAGAAAACGCGTTGCAAGCCCCTTTGGACCATCCAAAAGTGCCCGCAAAGAAAGGCTTTGGGTACAAGTGAACTCCCCAGGGGAGCCTTTACGCAGCCCCACATGCAACTGGACCCTCCGGGTTCGCTGTTTCCGAGCATCCCTAAACATAGCCCTAGCCGGCATCGAAGACGACTGAAAAATCAGGCCCCAGGAAATGCGTTGCGAGCCCTTTTCGCCCATCCAAATGTGTCACCAAAGGAAGGCTTTGGGTACAAGAGAACTCCCCAGGGGAGCCTTTACGCAGCCCCACATGCAACTGGACCCTTCGGGTTCGATTTTTCCGAGCAGCCCTAAATATATTACCAGCAGGCATAGGAGACGAGTGAAAACCCGGGCCCCAGAAAACGCGTTGCAAGCCCCTTTGGACCATCCAAAAGTGTCACCAATGGAAGGCTTTGGGTACAAGTGAACTCCCCAGGGGAGCCTTTACGCAGCCCCACATGCAACTGGACCCTCCGGGTTCGCTGTTTCCGAGCATCCCTAAACATAGCCCTAGCCAGCAGCGATGACGACTGAAAAATCACGCCCCAGGAAATGCGTTACGAGCCCTTTTCGCCCATCCAAAAGTGCCCCCAAAGGAAGGCTTTGGGTACAAGTGAACTCCCCAGGGGAGCCTTTACGCAGCCCCACATGCAACTGGACCCTCCGGGTTCGCTGTTCCTGAGCAAACCTAAACGTACCCCTAGCCGTCATCGGAGACGAGTGAAAAATCAGGCCCCAGGAAATGCGTTGCGAGCCCCTTTGGAGCATCCAAAAGTGCCCCCAAAGGAAGGCTTTGGGTACAAGTGAACTCCCCAGGGGAGCCTTTACGCAGCCCCACATGCAACTGGACGCTCCGGGTTCGCTGTTTCCGAGCATCCCTAAACATAGCCCTAGCCGGCATCGAAGACGACTGAAAAATCAGGACCCAGGAAACGCGTTTCAAGCCCCTTTGGACCATCCAAAACTGTAACCAAAGGAAGGCTTTGGGTACAAGTGAACGCCCCAGGGGAGCCTTTACGCAGCCCCACGTGCAACTGGACCCTTCGGGTTCGATTTTTCCGAGCATCCCTAAACATAGCCCTAGCCGGCATCGAAGACGACTGAAAAATCAGGCCCCAGGAAATGCGTTGCAAGCCCCTTTGGACCATCCAAAAGTGTCCCCCAAAGGAAGGCTTTGGGTACAAGAGAACTCCCCAGGGGAGCCTTTACGCAGCCCCACATGCAACTGGACCCTCGGCGTTCGCTGTTTCCGAGCATCCCTAAACATAGCCTTAGCCGGCATCGAAGACGACTGAAAAATCAGGCCCCAGGAAATGCGTTACGAGCCCTTTTCGCCCATCCAAAAGTTCCCAAAAGGAAGGCTTTGGGTACAAGTGAACTCCCCAGGGGAGCCTTTACGCAGCCCCACATGCAACTGGACCCTCGGCGTTCGCTGTTCCTGAGCAAACATTAACGTAGCCCTAGCCGTCATCGAAGACGACTGAAAAATCAGGCCCCAGGAAATGCGTTGCGAGCCCTTTTCGCCCATCCAAAAGTGTCACCAAAGGAAGGCTTTGGGTACAAGTGAACTCCCCAGGGGAGCCTTTACGCAGCCCCACATGCAACTGGACCCTCCGGGTTCGCTGTTTCCGAGCATCCCTAAACATAGCCCTAGCCGGCAGCGATGACGACTGAAAAATCAGGCCCCAGGAAATGCGTTGCGAGCCCTTTTCGCCCATCCAAAAGTGCCCCCAAAGGAAGGCTTTGGGTACAAGTGAACTCCCCAGGGGAGCCTTTACGCAGCCCCACATGCAACTGGACCCTCGGCGTTAGCTGTTTCCGAGCATCCCTAAACATAGCCTAAGCTGGCATCGAAGACGATTGAAAAATCAGGCCCCAGAAAATGCGTTGCGAGCCCTTTTCGCCCATCCAAAAGGGCCCCCAAAGGAAGGCTTTGGGTACAAGTGAACTCCCCAGGGGAGCCTTTACGCAGCCCCACATGCAACTGGACCCTCCGGGTTCAATTTTTCCGAGCAACCCTAAATATATCACTAGCCAGCATGGGAGAAGACTGAAATCCTGGGCCCCAGAAAACGCGTTGCAAGCCCCTTTGGACCATCCAAAAGTGCCCCCAAAGGAAGGCTTTGGGTACAAGTGAACTCCCAAGGGGAGCCTTTACGCAGCCCCACATGCAACTGGACGCTCCGGGTTCGCTGTTTCCGAGCATCCCTAAACATAGCCCTAGCCGTCATCGAAGACGACTGAAAAATCAGGCCCCAGGAAATGCGTTGCGAGCCCTTTTCGCCCATCCAAAAGTGCCCCCAAAGGAAGGCTTTGGGTACAAATGAACTCCCCAGGGGAGCCTTTACGCAGCCCCACATGCAACTGGACCCTCCGGGTTCAATTTTTCCGAGCAACCTTAAATATATCACTAGCCAGCATGGGAGAAGACTGAAATCCCGGGCCCCAGAAAACGCGTTGCAAGCCCCTTTGGAACATCCAAAAGTGCCCCCAAAGGAAGGCTTTGGGTACAAGTGAACTCCCAAGGGGAGCCTTTACGCAGCCCCACATGCAACTGGACCCTCCGGGTTCGCTGTTTCCGAGCATCCCTAAACATAGCCCTAGCCGGCAGCGATGACGACTGAAAAATCAGGCCCCAGGAAATGCGTTGCGAGCCCTTTTCGCCCATCCAAAAGTGCCCTCAAAGGAAGGCTTTGGGTACAAGTGAACTCCCAAGGGGAGCCTTTACGCAGCCCCACATGCAACTGGACCCTCGGCGTTCGCTGTTTCCGAGCATCCCTAAACATAGCCTTAGCTGGCATCGAAGACGATAGAAAAATCAGGCCCCAGAAAATGCGTTGCGAGCCCTTTTCGCCCATCCAAAAGGGCCCCCAAAGGAAGGCTTTGGGTACAAGTGAACTCCCCAGGGGAGCCTTTACGCAGCCCCACATGCAACTGGACCCTCCGGGTTCAATTTTTCCGAGCAACCCTAAATATATCACTAGCCAGCATGGGAGAAGACTGAAATCCTGGGCCCCAGAAAACGCGTTGCAAGCCCCTTTGGACCATCCAAAAGTGCCCCCAAAGGAAGGCTTTGGGTACAAGTGAACTCCCAAGGGGAGCCTTTACGCAGCCCCACATGCAACTGGACCCTCCGGGTTCGCTGTTTCCGAGCATCCCTAAACATAGCCCTAGCCGGCATCGAAGACGACTGAAAAATCAGGCCCCAGGAAATGCGTTGCGAGCCCTTTTCGCCCATCCAAAAGTGCCCCCAAAGGAAGGCTTTGGGTACAAATGAACTCCCCAGGGGAGCCTTTACGCAGCCCCACATGCAACTGGACCCTCCGGGTTCGCTGTTTCCGAGCATCCCTAAACATAGCCCTAGCCGGCATCGAAGACGACTGAAAAATCAGGCCCCAGGAAATGCGTTGCGAGCCGTTTTCGCCCATCCAAAAGTGCCCCCAAAGGAAGGCTTTGGGTACAAGTGAACTCCCCAGGGGAGCCTTTACGCAGCCCCACATGCAACTGGACCCTCCGGGTTCGCTGTTCCTGAGCAAACCTAAACGTACCCCTAGCCGTCATCGGAGACGAGTGAAAAATCAGGCCCCAGGAAATGCGTTGCGAGCCCCTTTGGAGCATCCAAAAGTGCCCCCAAAGGAAGGCTTTGGGTACAAGTGAACTCCCCAGGGGAGCCTTTACGCAGCCCCACATGCAACTGGACGCTCCGGGTTCGCTGTTTCCGAGCATCCCTAAACATAGCCCTAGCCGGCATCGAAGACGACTGAAAAATCAGGACCCAGGAAACGCGTTTCAAGCCCCTTTGGACCATCCAAAACTGTAACCAAAGGAAGGCTTTGGGTACAAGAGAACGCCCCAGGGGAGCCTTTACGCAGCCCCACGTGCAACTGGACCCTTCGGGTTCGATTTTTCCGAGCATCCCTAAACATAGCCCTAGCCGTCATCGAAGACGACTGAAAAATCAGGCCCCAGGAAATGCGTTGCGAGCCCTTTTCGCCCATCCGAAAGTGCCCCCAAAGGAAGGCTTTGGGTACAAGTGAACTCCCCAGGGGAGCCTTTACGCAGCCCCACATACAACTGGACCCTTCGGGTTCGATTTTTCCGAGCATCCCTAAACATAGCCCTAGCCGTCATCGAAGACGACTGAAAAATCAGGCCCCAGGAAATGCGTTGCGAGTCCTTTTCGCCCATCCAAAAGTGCCCCCAAAGGAAGACTTTGGGTACAAGTGAACTCCCCAGGGGAGCCTTTACGCAGCCCCACATGCAACTGGACCCTCCGGGTTCGCTGTTCCTGAGCAAATATTAACGTAGCCCTAGCCGTCATCGAAGACGACTGAAAAATCAAGCCCCAGAAAACGCGTTGCAAGCCCCTTTGGACCATCCAAAAGTGCCCCCAAAGGAAGCCTTTCGTTACAACTGAACTCCCCAGGGGAGCCTTTACGCAGCCCCACATGCAAATGGACCCTCCGGGTTCGCTGTTTCCGAGCATCCCTAAACATAGCCCTAGCCGGCATGGGAGAAGACTGAAAACCCGGGCCCCAGAAAACGCCTTGCAAGCCCCTTTGGACCATCCAAAAGTGTCACCAATGGAAGGCTTTGGGTACAAGTGAACTCCCCAGGGGAGCCTTTACGCAGCCCCACATGCAACTGGACCCTCCGGGTTCGCTGTTTCCAAGCATCCCTAAACATAGCCCTAGCCGGCATCGAAGACGACTGAAAAATCAGGCCCCAGGAAATGCGTTCCGAGCCGTTTTCGCCCATCCAAAAGTGCCCCCAAAGGAAGGCTTTGGGTACAAGTGAACTCCCCAGGGGAGCCTTTACGCAGCCCCACATGCAACTGGACCCTCCGGGTTCGCTGTTTCCGAGCATCCCTAAACATAGCCCTAGCCGGCATGGAAGACGACTGAAAAATCAGGCCCCAGGAAACGCGTTGCGAGCCCTTTTCGCCCATCCAAAAGTGCCCCCAAAGGAAGGCTTTGGGTACAAGTGAACTCCCCAGGGGAGCCTTTACGCAGCCCCACATGCAACTGGACCCTCCGGGTTCGATGTTTCCGAGCATCCCTAAACATAGCCCTAGCCGTCATCGAAGACGACTGAAAAATCAGGCCCCAGAAAACGCGTTGCAAGCCCCTTTGGACCATCCAAAAGTGCCCGCAAAGAAAGGCTTTGGGTACAAGTGAACTCCCCAGGGGAGCCTTTACGCAGCCCCACATGCAACTGGACCCTCCGGGTTCGCTGTTTCCGAGCATCCCTAAACATAGCCCTAGCCGGCATCGAAGACGACTGAAAAATCAGGCCCCAGGAAATGCGTTGCGAGCCCTTTTCGCCCATCCAAATGTGTCACCAAAGGAAGGCTTTGGGTACAAGAGAACTCCCCAGGGGAGCCTTTACGCAGCCCCACATGCAACTGGACCCTTCGGGTTCGATTTTTCCGAGCAGCCCTAAATATATTACCAGCAGGCATAGGAGACGAGTGAAAACCCGGGCCCCAGAAAACGCGTTGCAAGCCCCTTTGGACCATCCAAAAGTGTCACCAATGGAAGGCTTTGGGTACAAGTGAACTCCCCAGGGGAGCCTTTACGCAGCCCCACATGCAACTGGACCCTCCGGGTTCGCTGTTTCCGAGCATCCCTAAACATAGCCCTAGCCAGCAGCGATGACGACTGAAAAATCACGCCCCAGGAAATGCGTTACGAGCCCTTTTCGCCCATCCAAAAGTGCCCCCAAAGGAAGGCTTTGGGTACAAGTGAACTCCCCAGGGGAGCCTTTACGCAGCCCCACATGCAACTGGACCCTCCGGGTTCGCTGTTCCTGAGCAAACCTAAACGTACCCCTAGCCGTCATCGGAGACGAGTGAAAAATCAGGCCCCAGGAAATGCGTTGCGAGCCCCTTTGGACCATCCAAAAGTGCCCCCAAAGGAAGGCTTTGGGTACAAGTGAACTCCCCAGGGGAGCCTTTACGCAGCCCCACATGCAACTGGACGCTCCGGGTTCGCTGTTTCCGAGCATCCCTAAACATAGCCCTAGCCGGCATCGAAGACGACTGAAAAATCAGGCCCCAGGAAATGCGTTGCGAGTCCTTTTCGCCCATCCAAAAGTGCCCCCAAAGGAAGACTTTGGGTACAAGTGAACGCCCCAGGGGAGCCTTTACGCAGCCCCACGTGCAACTGGACCCTTCGGGTTCGATTTTTCCGAGCATCCCTAAACATAGCCCTAGCCGGCATCGAAGACGACTGAAAAATCAGGCCCCAGGAAATGCGTTGCAAGCCCCTTTGGACCATCCAAAAGTGTCCCCCAAAGGAAGGCTTTGGGTACAAGAGAACTCCCCAGGGGAGCCTTTACGCAGCCCCACATGCAACTGGACCCTCGGCGTTCGCTGTTTCCGAGCATCCCTAAACATAGCCTTAGCCGGCATCGAAGACGACTGAAAAATCAGGCCCCAGGAAATGCATTCCGAGCCCTTTTCGCCCATCCAAAAGTTCCCAAAAGGAAGGCTTTGGGTACAAGTGAACTCCCCAGGGGAGCCTTTACGCAGCCCCACATGCAACTGGACCCTCGGCGTTCGCTGTTCCTGAGCAAACATTAACGTAGCCCTAGCCGTCATCGAAGACGACTGAAAAATCAGGCCCCAGGAAATGCGTTGCGAGCCCTTTTCGCCCATCCAAAAGTGTCACCAAAGGAAGGCTTTGGGTACAAGTGAACTCCCCAGGGGAGCCTTTACGCAGCCCCACATGCAACTGGACCCTCCGGGTTCGCTGTTTCCGAGCATCCCTAAACATAGCCCTAGCCGGCAGCGATGACGACTGAAAAATCAGGCCCCAGGAAATGCGTTGCGAGCCCTTTTCGCCCATCCAAAAGTGCCCCCAAAGGAAGGCTTTGGGTACAAGTGAACTCCCCAGGGGAGCCTTTACGCAGCCCCACATGCAACTGGACCCTCGGCGTTAGCTGTTTCCGAGCATCCCTAAACATAGCCTAAGCTGGCATCGAAGACGATTGAAAAATCAGGCCCCAGAAAATGCGTTGCGAGCCCTTTTCGCCCATCCAAAAGGGCCCCCAAAGGAAGGCTTTGGGTACAAGTGAACTCCCCAGGGGAGCCTTTACGCAGCCCCACATGCAACTGGACCCTCCGGGTTCAATTTTTCCGAGCAACCCTAAATATATCACTAGCCAGCATGGGAGAAGACTGAAATCCTGGGCCCCAGAAAACGCGTTGCAAGCCCCTTTGGACCATCCAAAAGTGCCCCCAAAGGAAGGCTTTGGGTACAAGTGAACTCCCAAGGGGAGCCTTTACGCAGCCCCACATGCAACTGGACGCTCCGGGTTCGCTGTTTCCGAGCATCCCTAAACATAGCCCTAGCCGGCATCGAAGACGACTGAAAAATCAGGCCCCAGGAAATGCGTTGCGAGCCCTTTTCGCCCATCCGAAAGTGCCCCCAAAGGAAGGCTTTGGGTACAAATGAACTCCCCAGGGGAGCCTTTACGCAGCCCCACATGCAACTGGACCCTCCGGGTTCGCTGTTTCCGAGCATCCCTAAACATAGCCCTAGCCGGCAGCGATGACGACTGAAAAATCAGGCCCCAGGAAATGCGTTACGAGCCCTTTTCGCCCATCCAAAAGTGCCCCCAAAGGAAGGCTTTGGGTACAAGTGAACTCCCCAGGGGAGCCTTTACGCAGCCCCACATGCAACTGGACCCTCCGGGTTCGCTGTTTCCAAGCATCCCTAAACATAGCCCTAGCCGGCATCGAAGACGACTGAAAAATCAGGCCCCAGGAAATGCGTTCCGAGCCGTTTTCGCCCATCCAAAAGTGCCCCCAAAGGAAGGCTTTGGGTACAAGTGAACTCCCCAGGGGAGCCTTTACGCAGCCCCACATGCAACTGGACCCTCTGGGTTCGCTGTTTCCGAGCATCCCTAAACATAGCCCTAGCCGGCATGGAAGACGAGTGAAAAATCAGGCCCCAGGAAATGCGTTGCGAGCCCCTTTGGACCATCCAAAAGTGCCCCCAAAGGAAGGCTTTGGGTACAAGTGAACTCCCCAGGGGAGCCTTTACGCAGCCCCACATGCAACTGGACGCTCCGGGTTCGCTGTTTCCGAGCATCCCTAAACATAGCCCTAGCCGGCATCGAAGACGACTGAAAAATCAGGCCCCAGGAAATGCGTTGCGAGTCCTTTTCGCCCATCCAAAAGTGCCCCCAAAGGAAGACTTTGGGTACAAGTGAACGCCCCAGGGGAGCCTTTACGCAGCCCCACGTGCAACTGGACCCTTCGGGTTCGATTTTTCCGAGCATCCCTAAACATAGCCCTAGCCGGCATCGAAGACGACTGAAAAATCAGGCCCCAGGAAATGCGTTGCAAGCCCCTTTGGACCATCCAAAAGTGTCCCCCAAAGGAAGGCTTTGGGTACAAGAGAACTCCCCAGGGGAGCCTTTACGCAGCCCCACATGCAACTGGACCCTCGGCGTTCGCTGTTTCCGAGCATCCCTAAACATAGCCTTAGCCGGCATCGAAGACGACTGAAAAATCAGGCCCCAGGAAATGCATTCCGAGCCCTTTTCGCCCATCCAAAAGTTCCCAAAAGGAAGGCTTTGGGTACAAGTGAACTCCCCAGGGGAGCCTTTACGCAGCCCCACATGCAACTGGACCCTCGGCGTTCGCTGTTCCTGAGCAAACATTAACGTAGCCCTAGCCGTCATCGAAGACGACTGAAAAATCAGGCCCCAGGAAATGCGTTGCGAGCCCTTTTCGCCCATCCAAAAGTGTCACCAAAGGAAGGCTTTGGGTACAAGTGAACTCCCCAGGGGAGCCTTTACGCAGCCCCACATGCAACTGGACCCTCCGGGTTCGCTGTTTCCGAGCATCCCTAAACATAGCCCTAGCCGGCAGCGATGACGACTGAAAAATCAGGCCCCAGGAAATGCGTTGCGAGCCCTTTTCGCCCATCCAAAAGTGCCCCCAAAGGAAGGCTTTGGGTACAAGTGAACTCCCCAGGGGAGCCTTTACGCAGCCCCACATGCAACTGGACCCTCGGCGTTAGCTGTTTCCGAGCATCCCTAAACATAGCCTAAGCTGGCATCGAAGACGATTGAAAAATCAGGCCCCAGAAAATGCGTTGCGAGCCCTTTTCGCCCATCCAAAAGGGCCCCCAAAGGAAGGCTTTGGGTACAAGTGAACTCCCCAGGGGAGCCTTTACGCAGCCCCACATGCAACTGGACCCTCCGGGTTCAATTTTTCCGAGCAACCCTAAATATATCACTAGCCAGCATGGGAGAAGACTGAAATCCTGGGCCCCAGAAAACGCGTTGCAAGCCCCTTTGGACCATCCAAAAGTGCCCCCAAAGGAAGGCTTTGGGTACAAGTGAACTCCCAAGGGGAGCCTTTACGCAGCCCCACATGCAACTGGACGCTCCGGGTTCGCTGTTTCCGAGCATCCCTAAACATAGCCCTAGCCGGCATCGAAGACGACTGAAAAATCAGGCCCCAGGAAATGCGTTGCGAGCCCTTTTCGCCCATCCAAAAGTGCCCCCAAAGGAAGGCTTTGGGTACAAATGAACTCCCCAGGGGAGCCTTTACGCAGCCCCACATGCAACTGGACCCTCCGGGTTCGCTGTTTCCGAGCATCCCTAAACATAGCCCTAGCCGGCAGCGATGACGACTGAAAAATCAGGCCCCAGGAAATGCGTTACGAGCCCTTTTCGCCCATCCAAAAGTGCCCCCAAAGGAAGGCTTTGGGTACAAGTGAACTCCCCAGGGGAGCCTTTACGCAGCCCCACATGCAACTGGACCCTCCGGGTTCGCTGTTTCCAAGCATCCCTAAACATAGCCCTAGCCGGCATCGAAGACGACTGAAAAATCAGGCCCCAGGAAATGCGTTCCGAGCCGTTTTCGCCCATCCAAAAGTGCCCCCAAAGGAAGGCTTTGGGTACAAGTGAACTCCCCAGGGGAGCCTTTACGCAGCCCCACATGCAACTGGACCCTCTGGGTTCGCTGTTTCCGAGCATCCCTAAACATAGCCCTAGCCGGCATGGAAGACGACTGAAAAATCAGGCCCCAGGAAACGCGTTGCGAGCCCTTTTCGCCCATCCAAAAGTGCCCCCAAAGGAAGGCTTTGGGTACAAGTGAACTCCCCAGGGGAGCCTTTACGCAGCCCCACATGCAACTGGACCCTCCGGGTTCGATGTTTCCGAGCATCCCTAAACATAGCCCTAGCCGTCATCGAAGACGACTGAAAAATCAGGCCCCAGAAAACGCGTTGCAAGCCCCTTTGGACCATCCAAAAGTGCCCGCAAAGAAAGGCTTAGGGTACAAGTGAACTCCCCAGGGGAGCCTTTACGCAGCCCCACATGCAACTGGACCCTCCGGGTTCGCTGTTTCCGAGCATCCCTAAACATAGCCCTAGCCGTCATCGAAGACGACTGAAAAATCAGGCCCCAGGAAATGCGTTGCGAGCCCTTTACGCCCATCCAAAAGTGTCACCAAAGGAAGGCTTTGGGTACAAGTGAACTCCCCAGGGGAGCCTTTACGCAGCCCCACATGCAACTGGACCCTCCGGGTTCGCTGTTTCCGAGCATCCCTAAACATAGCCCTAGCCGGCAGCGATGACGACTGAAAAATCAGGCCCCAGGAAATGCGTTGCGAGCCCTTTTCGCCCATCCAAAAGTGCCCCCAAAGGAAGGCTTTGGGTACAAGTGAACTCCCCAGGGGAGCCTTTACGCAGCCCCACATGCAACTGGACCCTCCGGGTTCGCTGTTTCCGAGCATCCCTAAACATAGCCTAAGCTGGCATCGAAGACGATTGAAAAATCAGGCCCCAGAAAATGCGTTGCGAACCCTTTTCGACCTTCCAAAAGGGCCCCCAAAGGAAGGCTTTGGGTACAAGAGAACTCCCCAGGGGAGCCTTTACGCAGCCCCACATGCAACTGGACCCTTCGGGTTCGATTTTTCCGAGCAGCCCTAAATATATTACCAGCAGGCATAGGAGACGAGTGAAAACCCGGGCCCCAGAAAACGCGTTGCAAGCCCCTTTGGACCATCCAAAACTGTCACCAAAGGAAGGCTTTGGGTACAAGTGAACTCCCCAGGGGAGCCTTTACGCAGCCCCACATGCAACTGGACCCTCCGGGTTCGCTGTTTCCGAGCATCCCTAAACATAGCCCTAGCCGGCATCGAAGACGATTGAAAAATCAGGCCCCAGGAAATGCGTTGCGAGCCCTTTTCGCCCATCCAAATGTGTCACCAAAGGAAGGCTTTGGGTACAAGAGAACTCCCCAGGGGAGCCTTTACGCAGCCCCACATGCAACTGGACCCTTCGGGTTCGATTTTTCCGAGCAGCCCTAAATATATTACCAGCAGGCATAGGAGACGAGTGAAAACCCGGGCCCCAGAAAACGCGTTGCAAGCCCCTTTGGACCATCCAAAACTGTCACCAAAGGAAGGCTTTGGGTACAAGTGAACTCCCCAGGGGAGCCTTTACGCAGCCCCACATGCAACTGGACCCTCCGGGTTCGCTGTTTCCGAGCATCCCTAAACATAGCCCTAGCCGGCAGCGATGACGACTGAAAAATCAGGACCCAGGAAATGCGTTACGAGCCCTTTTCGCCCATCCAAAAGTGCCCCCAAAGGAAGGCTTTGGGTACAAGTGAACTCCCCAGGGGAGCCTTTACGCAGCCCCACATGCAACTGGACCCTCCGGGTTCGCTGTTCCTGAGCAAACCTAAACGTACCCCTAGCCGTCATCGGAGACGAGTGAAAAATCAGGCCCCAGGAAATGCGTTGCGAGCCCCTTTGGAGCATCCAAAAGTGCCCCCAAAGGAAGGCTTTGGGTACAAGTGAACTCCCCAGGGGAGCCTTTACGCAGCCCCACATGCAACTGGACGCTCCGGGTTCGCTGTTTCCGAGCATCCCTAAACATAGCCCTAGCCGGCATCGAAGACGACTGAAAAATCAGGACCCAGGAAACGCGTTTCAAGCCCCTTTGGACCATCCAAAACTGTAACCAAAGGAAGGCTTTGGGTACAAGTGAACGCCCCAGGGGAGCCTTTACGCAGCCCCACGTGCAACTGGACCCTTCGGGTTCGATTTTTCCGAGCATCCCTAAACATAGCCCTAGCCGTCATCGAAGACGACTGAAAAATCAGGCCCCAGGAAATGCGTTGCAAGCCCCTTTGGACCATCCAAAAGTGTCCCCCAAAGGAAGGCTTTGGGTACAAGAGAACTCCCCAGGGGAGCCTTTACGCAGCCCCACATGCAACTGGACCCTCGGCGTTCGCTGTTTCCGAGCATCCCTAAACATAACCTTAGCCGGCATCGAAGACGACTGAAAAATCAGGCCCCAGGAAATGCATTCCGAGCCCTTTTCGCCCATCCAAAAGTTCCCCCAAAGGAAGGCTTTGGGTACAAGTGAACTCCCCAGGGGAGCCTTTACGCAGCCCCACATGCAACTGGACCCTCGGCGTTCGCTGTTCCTGAGCAAACATTAACGTAGCCCTAGCCGTCATCGAAGACGACTGAAAAATCAGGCCCCAGGAAATGCGTTGCGAGCCCTTTTCGCCCATCCAAAAGTGTCTCCAAAGGAAGGCTTTGGGTACAAGTGAACTCCCCAGGGGAGCCTTTACGCAGCCCAACATGCAACTGGACCCTCCGGGTTCGCTGTTTCCGAGCATCCCTAAACATAGCCCTAGCCGGCAGCGATGACGACTGAAAAATCAGGCCCCAGGAAATGCGTTGCGAGCCCTTTTCGCCCATCCAAAAGTGCCCCCAAAGGAAGGCTTTGGGTACAAGTGAACTCCCCAGGGGAGCCTTTACGCAGCCCCACATGCAACTGGACCCTCGGCGTTCGCTGTTTCCGAGCATCCCTAAACATAGCCTAAGCTGGCATCGAAGACGATTGAAAAATCAGGCCCCAGAAAATGCGTTGCGAGCCCTTTTCGCCCATCCAAAAGGGCCCCCAAAGGAAGGCTTTGGGTACAAGTGAACTCCCCAGGGGAGCCTTTACGCAGCCCCACATGCAACTGGACCCTCCGGGTTCGCTGTTTCCAAGCATCCCTACACATAGCCCTAGCCGGCAGCGATGACGACTGAAAAATCAGGCCCCAGGAAATGCGTTACGAGCCCTTTTCGCCCATCCAAAAGTGCCCCCAAAGGAAGGCTTTGGGTACAAGTGAACTCCCCAGGGGAGCCTTTACGCAGCCCCACATGCAACTGGACCCTCCGGGTTCGCTGTTTCCAAGCATCCCTAAACATAGCCCTAGCCGGCATCGAAGACGACTGAAAAATCAGGCCCCAGGAAATGCGTTCCGAGCCGTTTTCGCCCATCCAAAAGTGCCCCCAAAGGAAGGCTTTGGGTACAAGTGAACTCCCCAGGGGAGCCTTTACGCAGCCCCACATGCAACTGGACCCTCCGGGTTCGCTGTTTCCGAGCATCCCTAAACATATCCCTAGCCGGCATGGAAGACGACTGAAAAATCAGGCCCCAGGAAACGCGTTGCGAGCCCTTTTCGCCCATCCAAAAGTGCCCCCAAAGGAAGGCTTTGGGTACAAGTGAACTCCCCAGGGGAGCCTTTACGCAGCCCCACATGCAACTGGACCCTCCGGGTTCGATGTTTCCGAGCATCCCTAAACATAGCAATAGCCGTCATCGAAGACGACTGAAAAATCAGGCCCCAGAAAACGCGTTGCAAGCCCCTTTGGACCATCCAAAAGTGCCCGCAAAGAAAGGCTTTGGGTACAAGTGAACTCCCCAGGGGAGCCTTTACGCAGCCCCACATGCAACTGGACCCTCCGGGTTCGCTGTTTCCGAGCATCCCTAAACATAGCCCTAGCCGGCATCGAAGACGACTGAAAAATCAGGCCCCAGGAAATGCGTTGCGAGCCCTTTTCGCCCATCCAAATGTGTCACCAAAGGAAGGCTTTGGGTACAAGAGAACTCCCCAGGGGAGCCTTTACGCAGCCCCACATGCAACTGGACCCTTCGGGTTCGATTTTTCCGAGCAGCCCTAAATATATTACCAGCAGGCATAGGAGACGAGTGAAAACCCGGGCCCCAGAAAACGCGTTGCAAGCCCCTTTGGACCATCCAAAACTGTCACCAAAGGAAGGCTTTGGGTACAAGTGAACTCCCCAGGGGAGCCTTTACGCAGCCCCACGTGCAACTGGACCCTCCGGGTTCGCTGTTTCTGAGCATCCCTAAACATAGCCCTAGCCGTCATCGAAGACGACTGAAAAATCAGGCCCCAGGAAATGTGTTACGAGCCCTTTTCGCCCATCAAAAAGTGCCCCCAAAGGAAGGCTTTGGGTACAAGTGAACTCCCCAGGGGAGCCTTTACGCAGCCCCACATGCAACTGGACGCTCCGGGTTCGCTGTTTCCGAGCATCCCTAAACATAGCCCTAGCCGGCATCGAAGACGACTGAAAAATCAGGCCCCAGGAAATGCGTTGCGAGCCCTTTTCGCCCATCCAAAAGTTCACCCAAAGGAAGGCTTTCGGTACAAGTGAACTCCCCAGGGGAGCCTTTACGCAGCCCCACATGCAACTGGACCCTCCGGGTTCGCTGTTTCCGAGCATCCCTAAACATAGCAATAGCCGTCATCGAAGACGACTGAAAAATCAGGCCCCAGAAAACGCGTTGCAAGCCCCTTTGGACCATCCAAAAGTGCCCGCAAAGAAAGGCTTTGGGTACAAGTGAACTCCCCAGGGGAGCCTTTACGCAGCCCCACATGCAACTGGACCCTCCGGGTTCGCTGTTTCCGAGCATCCCTAAACATAGCCCTAGCCGGCATCGAAGACGACTGAAAAATCAGGCCCCAGGAAATGCGTTCCGAGCCCTTTTCGCCCATCCAAATGTGTCACCAAAGGAAGGCTTTGGGTACAAGTGAACTCCCCAGGGGAGCCTTTACGCAGCCCCACATGCAACTGGACCCTCCGGGTTCGCTGTTTCCGAGCAGCCCTAAATATATTACCAGCAGGCATAGGAGACGAGTGAAAACCCGGGCCCCAGAAAACGCGTTGCAAGCCCCTTTGGACCATCCAAAACTGTCACCAAAGGAAGGTTTTGGGTACAAGTGAACTCCCCAGGGGAGCCTTTACGCAGCCCCACATGCAACTGGACCCTCCGGGTTCGCTGTTTCTGAGCATCCCTAAACATAGCCCTAGCCGTCATCGAAGACGACTGAAAAATCAGGCCCCAGGAAATGTGTTACGAGCCCTTTTCGCCCATCAAAAAGTGCCCCCAAAGGAAGGCTTTGGGTACAAGTGAACTCCCCAGGGGAGCCTTTACGCAGCCCCACATGCAACTGGACGCTCCGGGTTCGCTGTTTCCGAGCATCCCTAAACATAGCCCTAGCCGGCATCGAAGACGACTGAAAAATCAGGCCCCAGGAAATGCGTTGCGAGCCCTTTTCGCCCATCCAAAAGTTCACCCAAAGGAAGGCTTTCGGTACAAGTGAACTCCCCAGGGGAGCCTTTACGCAGCCCCACATGCAACTGGACCCTCCGGGTTCGCTGTTTCCGAGCATCCCTAAACATAGCCCTAGCCGGCAGCGATGACGACTGAAAAATCAGGCCCCAGGAAATGCGTTACGAGCCCTTTTCGCCCATCCAAAAGTGCCCCCAAAGGAAGGCTTTGGGTACAAGTGAACTCCCCAGGGGAGCCTTTATGCAGCCCCACATGCAACTGGACCCTCCGGGTTCGCTGTTTCCAAGCATCCCTAAACATAGCCTTAGCCGGCACCGAAGACGACTGAAAAATCAGGCCGCAGGAAATGCGTTCCGAGCCGTTTTCGCCCATCCAAAAGTGCCCCCAAAGGAAGGCTTTGGGTACAAGTGAACTCCCCAGGGGAGCCTTTACGCAGCCCCACATGCAACTGGACCCTCCGGGTTCGCTGTTCCTGAGCAAACCTAAACGTACCCCTAGCCGTCATCGGAGACGAGTGAAAAATCAGGCCCCAGGAAATGCGTTGCGAGCCCCTTTGGAGCATCCAAAAGTGCCCCCAAAGGAAGGCTTTGGGTACAAGTGAACTCCCCACGGGAGCCTTTACGCAGCCCCACATGCAACTGGACGCTCCGGGTTCGCTGTTTCCGAGCATCCCTAAACATAGCCCTAGCCGGCATCGAAGACGACTGAAAAATCAGGCCCCAGGAAACGCGTTTCAAGCCCCTTTGGACCATCCAAAAATGTCACCAAAGGAAGGCTTTGGGTACAAGTGAACGCCCCAGGGGAGCCTTTACGCAGCCCCACGTGCAACTGGACGCTCCGGGTTCGCTGTTTCCGAGCATCCCTAAACATAGCCCTAGCCGGCATCGAAGACGACTGAAAAATCAGGCCCCAGGAAATGCGTTGCGAGCCCTTTTCGCCCATCCGAAAGTGCCCCCAAAGGAAGGCTTTGGGTACAAGTGAACTCCCCAGGGGAGCCTTTACGCAGCCCCACATGCAACTGGACCCTCCGGGTTCGCTGTTCCTGAGCAAACCTACACGTAGCCCTAGCCGGCATCGAAGACGACTGAAAAATCAGGCCCCAGGAAATGCGTTGCGAGCCCCTTTGGACCATCCAAAAGTGCCCCCAAAGGAAGGCTTTGGGTACAAGTGAACGCCCCAGGGGAGCCTTTACGCAGCCCCACATGCAACTGGACCCTCCGGGTTCGCTGTTTCCAAGCATCCCTAAACATAGCCCTAGCCGGCATCGAAGACGACTGAAAAATCAGGCCCCAGGAAATGCGTTCCGAGCCGTTTTCGCCCATCCAAAAGTGCCCCCAAAGGAAGGCTTTGGGTACAAGTGAACTCCCCAGGGGAGCCTTTACGCAGCCCCACATGCAACTGGACCCTCCGGGTTCGCTGTTTCCGAGCATCCCTAAACATAGCCCTAGCCGGCATGGAAGACGACTGAAAAATCAGGCCCCAGGAAACGCGTTGCGAGCCCTTTTCGCCCATCCAAAAGTGCCCCCAAAGGAAGGCTTTGGGTACAAGTGAACTCCCCAGGGGAGCCTTTACGCAGCCCCACATGCAACTGGACCCTCCGGGTTCGATGTTTCCGAGCATCCCTAAACATAGCCCTAGCTGTCATCGAAGACGACTGAAAAATCAGGCCCCAGAAAACGCGTTGCAAGCCCCTTTGGACCATCCAAAAGTGCCCGCAAAGAAAGGCTTAGGGTACAAGTGAACTCCCCAGGGGAGCCTTTACGCAGCCCCACATGCAACTGGACGCTCCGGGTTCGCTGTTTCCGAGCATCCCTAAACATAGCCCTAGCCGGCATCGAAGACGACTGAAAAATCAGGCCCCAGGAAATGCGTTGCAAGCCCTTTTCGCCCATCCAAATGTGTCACCAAAGGAAGGCTTTGGGTACAAGAGAACTCCCCAGGGGAGCCTTTACGCAGCCCCACATGCAACTGGACCCTTCGGGTTCGATTTTTCCGAGCAGCCCTAAATATATTACCAGCAGGCATAGGAGACGAGTGAAAACCCGGGCCCCAGAAAACGCGTTGCAAGCCCCTTTGGACCATCCAAAACTGTCACCAAAGGAAGGCTTTGGGTACAAGTGAACTCCCCAGGGGAGCCTTTACGCAGCCCCACATGCAACCGGACCCTCCGGGTTCGCTGTTTCCGAGCATCCCTAAACATAGCCCTAGCCGGCAGCGATGACGACTGAAAAATCAGGACCCAGGAAATGCGTTACGAGCCCTTTTCGCCCATCCAAAAGTGCCCCCAAAGGAAGGCTTTGGGTACAAGTGAACTCCCCAGGGGAGCCTTTAGGCAGCCCCACATGCAACTGGACCCTCCGGGTTCGCTGTTCCTGAGCAAACCTAAACGTACCCCTAGCCGTCATCGGAGACGAGTGAAAAATCAGGCCCCAGGAAATGCGTTGCGAGCCCCTTTGGAGCATCCAAAAGTGCCCCCAAAGGAAGGCTTTGGGTACAAGTGAACTCCCCAGGGGAGCCTTTACGCAGCCCCACATGCAACTGGACGCTCCGGGTTCGCTGTTTCCGAGCATCCCTAAACATAGCCCTAGCCGGCATCGAAGACGACTGAAAAATCAGGACCCAGGAAACGCGTTTCAAGCCCCTTTGGACCATCCAAAACTGTAACCAAAGGAAGGCTTTGGGTACAAGTGAACGCCCCAGGGGAGCCTTTACGCAGCCCCACATGCAACTGGACCCTTCGGGTTCGATTTTTCCGAGCATCCCTAAACATAGCACTAGCCGTCATCGAAGACGACTGAAAAATCAGGCCCCAGGAAATGCGTTGCAAGCCCCTTTGGACCATCCAAAAGTGTCCCCCAAAGGAAGGCTTTGGGTACAAGAGAACTCCCCAGGGGAGCCTTTACGCAGCCCCACATGCAACTGGACCCTTCGGGTTCGATTTTTCCGAGCATCCCTAAACATAGCCTTAGCCGGCATCGAAGACGACTGAAAAATCAGGCCCCAGGAAATGCATTCCGAGCCCTTTTCGCCCATCCAAAAGTTCCCCCAAAGGAAGGCTTTGGGTACAAGTGAACTCCCCAGGGGAGCCTTTACGCAGCCCCACATGCAACTGGACCCTCGGCGTTCGCTGTTCCTGAGCAAACATTAACGTAGCCCTAGCCGTCATCGAAGACGACTGAAAAATCAGGCCCCAGGAAATGCGTTGCGAGCCCTTTTCGCCCATCCAAAAGTGTCACCAAAGGAAGGCTTTGGGTACAAGTGAACTCCCCAGGGGAGCCTTTACGCAGCCCCACATGCAACTGGACCCTCCGGGTTCGCTGTTTCCGAGCATCCCTAAACATAGCCCTAGCCGGCAGCGATGACGACTGAAAAATCAGGCCCCAGGAAATGCGTTGCGAGCCCTTTTCGCCCATCCAAAAGTGCCCCCAAAGGAAGGCTTTGGGTACAAGTGAACTCCCCAGGGGAGCCTTTACGCAGCCCCACATGCAACTGGACCCTCGGCGTTAGCTGTTTCCGAGCATCCCTAAACATAGCCTAAGCTGGCATCGAAGACGATTGAAAAATCAGGCCCCAGAAAATGCGTTGCGAGCCCTTTTCGCCCATCCAAAAGGGCCCCCAAAGGAAGGCTTTGGGTACAAGTGAACTCCCCAGGGGAGCCTTTACGCAGCCCCACATGCAACTGGACCCTCCGGGTTCAATTTTTCCGAGCAACCCTAAATATATCACTAGCCAGCATGGGAGAAGACTGAAATCCCGGGCCCCAGAAAACGCGTTGCAAGCCCCTTTGGACCATCCAAAAGTGCCCCCAAAGGAAGGCTTTGGGTACAAGTGAACTCCCAAGGGGAGCCTTTACGCAGCCCCACATGCAACTGGACCCTCCGGGTTCGCTGTTTCCGAGCATCCCTAAACATAGCCCTAGCCGGCATCGAAGACGACTGAAAAATCAGGCCCCAGGAAATGCGTTGCGAGCCCTTTTCGCCCATCCAAAAGTGCCCCCAAAGGAAGGCTTTGGGTACAAATGAACTCCCCAGGGGAGCCTTTACGCAGCCCCACATGCAACTGGACCCTCCGGGTTCGATTTTTCCGAGCAGCCCTAAATATAAAACCAGCAGGCATAGGAGACGAGTGAAAACCCGGGCCCCAGAAAACGCGTTGCAAGCCCCTTTGGACCATCCAAAACTGTCACCAAAGGAAGGCTTTGGGTACAAGAGAACTCCCCAGGGGAGCCTTTACGCAGCCCCACATGCAACTGGACGCTCCGGGTTCGCTGTTTCCGAGCATCCCTAAACATAGCCCTAGCCGGCATCGAAGACGACTGAAAAATCAGGCCCCAGGAAATGCGTTGCGAGCCCTTTTCGCCCATCCAAAAGTTCACCCAAAGGAAGGCTTTCGGTACAAGTGAACTCCCCAGGGGAGCATTTACGCAGCCCCACATGCAACTGGACCCTCCGGGTTCGCTGTTTCCGAGCATCCCTAAACATAGCCCTAGCCGGCATCGAAGACGACTGAAAAATCAGGCCCCAGGAAATGCGTTGCGAGCCCCTTTGGACCATCCAAAAGTGCCCCCAAAGGAAGGCTTTGGGTACAAGTGAACGCCCCAGGGGAGCCTTTATGCAGCCCCATATGCAACTGGACCCTCCGGGTTCGCTGTTTCCAAGCATCCCTAAACATAGCCCTAGCCGGCATCGAAGACGACTGAAAAATCAGGCCCCAGGAAATGCGTTCCGAGCCGTTTTCGCCCATCCAAAAGTGCCCCCAAAGGAAGGCTTTGGGTACAAGTGAACTCCCCAGGGGAGCCTTTACGCAGCCCCACATGCAACTGGACCCTCCGGGTTCGCTGTTTCCGAGCATCCCTAAACATAGCCCTAGCCGGCATGGAAGAAGACTGAAAAATCAGGCCCCAGGAAACGCGTTGCGAGCCCTTTTCGCCCATCCAAAAGTGCCCCCAAAGGAAGGCTTTGGGTACAAGTGAACTCCCCAGGGGAGCCTTTACGCAGCCCCACATGCAACTGGACCCTCCGGGTTCGATGTTTCCGAGCATCCCTAAACATAGCCCTAGCCGTCATCGAAGACGACTGAAAAATCAGGCCCCAGAAAACGCGTTGCAAGCCCCTTTGGACCATCCAAAAGTGCCCGCAAAGAAAGGCTTAGGGTACAAGTGAACTCCCCAGGGGAGCCTTTACGCAGCCCCACATGCAACTGGACCCTCCGGGTTCGCTGTTTCCGAGCATCCCTAAACATAGCCCTAGCCGGCATCGAAGACGACTGAAAAATCAGGCCCCAGGAAATGCGTTGCGAGCCCTTTTCGCCCATCCAAATGTGTCACCAAAGGAAGGCTTTGGGTACAAGAGAACTCCCCAGGGGAGCCTTTACGCAGCCCCACATGCAACTGGACCCTTCGGGTTCGATTTTTCCGAGCAGCCCTAAATATATTACCAGCAGGCATAGGAGACGAGTGAAAACCCGGGCCCCAGAAAACGCGTTGCAAGCCCCTTTGGACCATCCAAAACTGTCACCAAAGGAAGGCTTTGGGTACAAGTGAACTCCCCAGGGGAGCCTTTACGCAGCCCCACATGCAACTGGACCCTCCGGGTTCGCTGTTTCCGAGCATCCCTAAACATAGCCCTAGCCGGCAGCGATGACGACTGAAAAATCAGGACCCAGGAAATGCGTTACGAGCCCTTTTCGCCCATCCAAAAGTGCCCCCAAAGGAAGGCTTTGGGTACAAGTGAACTCCCCAGGGGAGCCTTTAGGCAGCCCCACATGCAACTGGACCCTCCGGGTTCGCTGTTCCTGAGCAAACCTAAACGTACCCCTAGCCGTCATCGGAGACGAGTGAAAAATCAGGCCCCAGGAAATGCGTTGCGAGCCCCTTTGGAGCATCCAAAAGTGCCCCCAAAGGAAGGCTTTGGGTACAAGTGAACTCCCCAGGGGAGCCTTTACGCAGCCCCACATGCAACTGGACGCTCCGGGTTCGCTGTTTCCGAGCATCCCTAAACATAGCCCTAGCCGGCATCGAAGACGACTGAAAAATCAGGCCCCAGGAAACGCGTTTCAAGCCCCTTTGGACCATCCAAAACTGTAACCAAAGGAAGGCTTTGGGTACAAGTGAACGCCCCAGGGGAGCCTTTACGCAGCCCCACGTGCAACTGGACCCTTCGGGTTCGATTTTTCCGAGCATCCCTAAACATAGCCCTAGCCGTCATCGAAGACGACTGAAAAATCAGGCCCCAGGAAATGCGTTGCAAGCCCCTTTGGACCATCCAAAAGTGTCCCCCAAAGGAAGGCTTTGGGTACAAGAGAACTCCCCAGGGGAGCCTTTACGCAGCCCCACATGCAACTGGACCCTCCGGGTTCGCTGTTTCCAAGCATCCCTAAACATAGCCCTAGCCGGCATCGAAGACGACTGAAAAATCAGGCCCCAGGAAATGCGTTCCGAGCCGTTTTCGCCCATCCAAAAGTGCCCCCAAAGGAAGGCTTTGGGTACAAGTGAACTCCCCAGGGGAGCCTTTACGCAGCCCCACATGCAACTGGACCCTCCGGGTTCGCTGTTTCCGAGCATCCCTAAACATAGCCCTAGCCGGCATGGAAGACGACTGAAAAATCAGGCCCCAGGAAACGCGTTGCGAGCCCTTTTCGCCCATCCAAAAGTGCCCCCAAAGGAAGGCTTTGGGTACAAGTGAACTCCCCAGGGGAGCCTTTACGCAGCCCCACATGCAACTGGACCCTCCGGGTTCGATGTTTCCGAGCATCCCTAAACATAGCCCTAGCCGTCATCGAAGACGACTGAAAAATCAGGCCCCAGAAAACGCGTTGCAAGCCCCTTTGGACCATCCAAAAGTGCCCGCAAAGAAAGGCTTTGGGTACAAGTGAACTCCCCAGGGGAGCCTTTACGTAGCCCCACATGCAACTGGACCCTCCGGGTTCGCTGTTTCCGAGCATCCCTAAACATAGCCCTAGCCGTCATCGAAGACGACTGAAAAATCAGGCCCCAGGAAATGCGTTGCGAGCCCTTTTCGCCCATCCAAATGTGTCACCAAAGGAAGGCTTTGGGTACAAGAGAACTCCCCAGGGGAGCCTTTACGCAGCCCCACATGCAACTGGACCCTTCGGGTTCGATTTTTCCGAGCAGCCCTAAATATATTACCAGCAGGCATAGGAGACGAGTGAAAACCCGGGCCCCAGAAAACGCGTTGCAAGCCCCTTTGGACCATCCAAAACTGTCACCAAAGGAAGGCTTTGGGTACAAGTGAACTCCCCAGGGGAGCCTTTACGCAGCCCCACATGCAACTGGACCCTCCGGGTTCGCTGTTTCTGAGCATCCCTAAACATAGCCCTAGCCGGCATCGAAGACGACTGAAAAATCAGGCCCCAGGAAATGTGTTACGAGCCCTTTTCGCCCATCAAAAAGTGCCCCCAAAGGAAGGCTTTGGGTACAAGTGAACTCCCCAGGGGAGCCTTTACGCAGCCCCACATGCAACTGGACGCTCCGGGTTCGCTGTTTCCGAGCATCCCTAAACATAGCCCTAGCCGGCATCGAAGACGACTGAAAAATCAGGCCCCAGGAAATGCGTTGCGAGCCCTTTTCGCCCATCCAAAAGTTCACCCAAAGGAAGGCTTTCGGTACAAGTGAACTCCCCAGGGGAGCCTTTACGCAGCCCCACATGCAACTGGACCCTCCGGGTTCGCTGTTTCCGAGCATCCCTAAACATAGCCCTAGCCGGCAGCGATGACGACTGAAAAATCAGGCCCCAGGAAATGCGTTACGAGCCCTTTTCGCCCATCCAAAAGTGCCCCCAAAGGAAGGCTTTGGGTACAAGTGAACTCCCCAGGGGAGCCTTTACGCAGCCCCACATTCAACTGGACCCTCCGGGTTCGCTGTTTCCAAGCATCCCTAAACATAGCCTTAGCCGGCACCGAAGACGACTGAAAAATCAGGCCGCAGGAAATGCGTTCCGAGCCGTTTTCGCCCATCCAAAAGTGCCCCCAAAGGAAGGCTTTGGGTACAAGTGAACTCCCCAGGGGAGCCTTTACGCAGCCCCACATGCAACTGGACCCTCCGGGTTCGCTGTTCATGAGCAAACCTAAACGTACCCCTAGCCGTCATCGGAGACGAGTGAAAAATCAGGCCCCAGGAAATGCGTTGCGAGCCCCTTTGGAGCATCCAAAAGTGCCCCCAAAGGAAGGCTTTGGGTACAAGTGAACTCCCCAGGGGAGCCTTTACGCAGCCCCACATGCAACTGGACGCTCCGGGTTCGCTGTTTCCGAGCATCCCTAAACATAGCCCTAGCCGGCATCGAAGACGACTGAAAAATCAGGCCCCAGGAAACGCGTTTCAAGCCCCTTTGGACCATCCAAAAATGTCACCAAAGGAAGGCTTTGGGTACAAGTGAACGCCCCAGGGGAGCCTTTACGCAGCCCCACGTGCAACTGGACCCTTCGGGTTCGATTTTTCCGAGCATCCCTAAACATAGCCCTAGCCGTCATCGAAGACGACTGAAAAATCAGGCCCCAGGAAATGCGTTGCGAGCCCTTTTCGCCCATCCGAAAGTGCCCCCAAAGGAAGGCTTTGGGTACAAGTGAACTCCCCAGGGGAGCCTTTACGCAGCCCCACATGCAACTGGACCCTCCGGGTTCGCTGTTCCTGAGCAAACCTAAACGTAGCCCTAGCCGGCATCGAAGACGACTGAAAAATCAGGCCCCAGGAAATGCGTTGCGAGTCCCTTTGGACCATCCAAAAGTGCCCCCAAAGGAAGGCTTTGGGTACAAGTGAACTCCCCAGGGGAGCCTTTACGCAGCCCCACATGCAACTGGACCCTCCGGGTTCGCTGTTTCCGAGCATTCCTAAACATATCCCTAGCCGGCATCGAAGACGACTGAAAAATCAGGCCCCAGGAAATGCGTTGCGAGCCCTTTTCGCCCATCAAAAAGTGCCCCCAAAGGAAGGCTTTGGGCACAAGTGAACTCCCCAGGGGAGCCTTTACGCAGCCCCACATGCAACTGGACCCTCCGGGTTCGCTGTTTCCGAGCATCCCTAAACATAGCCCTAGCCGTCATCGGAGACGAGTGAAAAATCAGGCCCCAGGAAATGCGTTGCGAGCCCTTTTCGCCCATCCGAAAGTGCACCCAAAGAAAGGCTTTGGGTACAAGTGAACTCCCCAGGGGAGCCTTTACGCAGCCGCACATGCAACTGGACCCTCCGGGTTCACTGTTCCTGAGCAAACCTAAACGTAGCCCTAGTCGTCATCGAAGACGACTGAAAAATCAGGCCCCAGGAAATGCGTTACGAGCCCTTTTCGCCCATCAAAAAGTGCCCCCAAAGGAAGGCTTTGGGTACAAGTGAACTCCCCAGGGGAGCCTTTACGCAGCCCCACATGCAACTGGACCCTCCGGGTTCGCTGTTTCCGAGCATCCCTAAACATAGCCCTAGCCGGCATCGAAGACGACTGAAAACCCGGGCCCCAGAAAACGCGTTGCAAGCCCCTTTGGACCATCCAAAACTGTCACCAAAGGAAGGCTTTGGGTACAAGTGAACTCCCCAGGGGAGCCTTTACGCAGCCCCACATGCAACTGGACCTTCCGGGTTCGCTGTTTCCGAGCATCCCTAAACATAGCCCTAGCCGGCATCGAAGACGACTGAAAAATCAGGCCCCAGGAAATGCGTTGCGAGCCCTTTTCGCCCATCCAAATGTGTCACCAAAGGAAGGCTTTGGGTACAAGAGAACTCCCCAGGGGAGCCTTTACGCAGCCCCACATGCAACTGGACCCTTCGGGTTCGATTTTTCCGAGCAGCCCTAAATATATTACCAGCAGGCATAGGAGACGAGTGAAAACCCGGGCCCCAGAAAACGCGTTGCAAGCCCCTTTGGACCATCCAAAACTGTCACCAAAGGAAGGCTTTGGGTACAAGTGAACTCCCCAGGGGAGCCTTTACGCAGCCCCACATGCAACTGGACCCTCCGGGTTCGCTGTTTCCGAGCATCCCTAAACATAGCCCTAGCCGGCATCGAAGACGACTGAAAAATCAGGCCCCAGGAAATGCGTTGCGAGCCCCTTTGGACCATCCAAAAGTGCCCCCAAAGGAAGGCTTTGGGTACAAGTGAACTCCCCAGGGGAGCCTTTACGCAGCCCCACATGCAACTGGACCCTTCGGGTTCGATTTTTCCGAGCAACCCTAAATGTATCACTAGCAGGCATAGGAGACGACTGAAAACCAGGGCCCCAGAAAACGCGTTGCAAGCCCGTTTGGACCATCCAAAAGTGCCCCCAAACGAAGGCTTTGGGTACAAGTGAACTCCCCAGGGGAGCCTTTACGCAACCCCACATGCAACTGGACCCTCCGGGTTCGCTGTTCCTGAGCAAAGATTAACGTAGCCCTAGCCGTCATCGAAGACGACTGAAAAATCAGGCCCCAGAAAACGCGTTGCAAGCCCCTTTGGACCATCCAAAAGTGCCCCCAAAGGAAGGCTTTGGGTACAAGTGAACTCCCCAGGGGAGCCTTTACGCAGCCCCACATGCAACTGGACCCTCCGTGTTCGCTGTTCCTGAGCATCCGTAAACATAGCCCTAGCCAGCATCGAAGACGACTGAAAAATCAGGCCCCAGGAAATGCGTTCCGAGCCCCTTTGGACCATCCAAAAGTGCCCCCAAAGGAAGGCTTTGGGTACAAGTGAACTCCCCAGGGGAGCCTTTACGCAGCCCCACATGCAACTGGACCCTTCGGGTTCGATTTTTCCGAGCAACCCTAAATGTATCCTTAGCAGGCATAGGAAACAACTGAAAACCCGGGCCCCAGAAAACGCGTTGCAAGCCCGTTTGGACCATCCAAAACTGTCACCAAACGAAGGCTTTGGGTACAAGTGAACTCCCCAGGGGAGCCTTTACGCAGCCCCACATGCAACTGGACCCTCCGGGTTCGCTGTTTCTGAGCATCCCTAAACATAGCCCTAGCCGGCATCGAAGACGACTGAAAAATCAGGCCCCAGGAAATGCGTTGCGAGCCCTTTTCGCCCATCCAAAAGTGCCCCCAAAGGAAGGCTTTGGGTACAAGTGAACTCCCCAGGGGAGCCTTTACGCAGCCCCACATGCAACTGGACCCTCCGGGTTCGCTGTTTCCGAGCATCCCTAAACATAGCCCTAGCCGGCATGGAAGACGACTGAAAAATCAGGCCCCAGGAAACGCGTTGCGAGCCCTTTTCGCCCATCCAAAAGTGCCCCCAAAGGAAGGCTTTGGGTACAAGTGAACTCCCCAGGGGAGCCTTTACGCAGCCCCACATGCAACTGGACCCTCTGGGTTCGATGTTTCCGAGCATCCCTAAACATAGCCCTAGCCGGCATCGAAGACGACTGAAAAATCAGGCCCCAGGAAATGCGTTACGAGCCCTTTTCGCCCATCCAAAAGTGCCCCCAAAGGAAGGCTTTGGGTACAAGTGAACTCCCCAGGGGAGCCTTTACGCAGCCCCACATGCAACTGGACCCTCCGGGTTCGCTGTTTCCAAGCATCCCTAAACATAGCCCTAGCCGGCATCGAAGACGACTGAAAAATCAGGCCCCAGGAAATGCGTTCCGAGCCCTTTTCGCCCATCCAAAAGTGCCCCCAAAGGAAGGCTTTGGGTACAAGTGAACTCCCCAGGGGAGCCTTTACGCAGCCCCACATGCAACTGGACCCTCCGGGTTCGCTGTTTCCGAGCATCCCTAAACATAGCCCTAGCCGGCATGGAAGACGACTGAAAAATCAGGCCCCAGGAAACGCGTTGCGAGCCCTTTTCGCCCATCCAAAAGTGCCCCCAAAGGAAGGCTTTGGGTACAAGTGAACTCCCCAGGGGAGCCTTTACGCAGCCCCACATGCAACTGGACCCTCCGGGTTCGATGTTTCCGAGCATCCCTAAACATAGCCCTAGCCGGCATCGAAGACGACTGAAAAATCAGGCCCCAGAAAACGCGTTTCAAGCCCCTTTGGACCATCCAAAAGTGCCCGCAAAGAAAGGCTTTGGGTACAAGTGAACTCCCCAGGGGAGCCTTTACGCAGCCCCACATGCAACTGGACCCTCCGGGTTCGCTGTTTCCGAGCATCCCTAAACATAGCCCTAGCCGGCATCGAAGACGACTGAAAAATCAGGCCCCAGGAAATGCGTTGCGAGCCCTTTTCGCCCATCCAAATGTGTCACCAAAGGAAGGCTTTGGGTACAAGAGAACTCCCCAGGGGAGCCTTTACGCAGCCCCACATGCAACTGGACCCTTCGGGTTCGATTTTTCCGAGCAGCCCTAAATATATTACCAGCAGGCATAGGAGACGAGTGAAAACCCGGGCCCCAGAAAACGCGTTGCAAGCCCCTTTGGACCATCCAAAACTGTCACCAAAGGAAGGCTTTGGGTACAAGTGAACTCCCCAGGGGAGCCTTTACGCAGCCCCACATGCAACTGGACCCTCCGGGTTCGCTGTTTCTGAGCATCCCTAAACATAGCCCTAGCCGTCATCGAAGACGACTGAAAAATCAGGCCCCAGGAAATGTGTTACGAGCCCTTTTCGCCCATCAAAAAGTGCCCCCAAAGGAAGTCTTTGGGTACAAGTGAACTCCCCAGGGGAGCCTTTACGCAGCCCCACATGCAACTGGACCCTCCGGGTTCGCTGTTTCCGAGCATCCCTAAACATAGCCCTAGCCGTCATCGAAGACGACTGAAAAATCAGGCCCCAGGAAATGCGTTGCGAGCCCTTTTCGCCCATCCAAAAGTGCCCCCAAAGGAAGGCTTTGGGTACAAATGAACTCCCCAGGGGAGCCTTTACGCAGCCCCACATGCAACTGGACCCTCCGGGTTCGCTGTTTCGGAGCATCCCTAAACATAGCCCTAGCCGGCAGCGATGACGACTGAAAAATCAGGCCCCAGGAAATGCGTTACGAGCCCTTTTCGCCCATCCAAAAGTGCCCCCAAAGGAAGGCTTTGGGTACAAGTGAACTCCCCAGGGGAGCCTTTACGCAGCCCCACATGCAACTGGACCCTCCGGGTTCGCTGTTTCCGAGCATCCCTAAACATAGCCCTAGCCGGCATCGAAGACGACTGAAAAATCAGGCCCCAGGAAATGCGTTCCGAGCCGTTTTCGCCCATCCAAAAGTGCCCCCAAAGGAAGGCTTTGGGTACAAGTGAACTCCCCAGGGGAGCCTTTACGCAGCCCCACATGCAACTGGACGCTCCTGGTTCGCTGTTTCCGAGCATCCCTAAATATAGCCCTAGCCGGCATCGAAGACGAATGAAAAATCAGGACCCAGGAAACGCGTTTCAATCCCCTTTGGACCATCCAAAACTGTAACCAAAGGAAGGCTTTGGGTACAAGTGAACGCCCCAGGGGAGCCTTTACGCAGCCCCACGTGCAACTGGACCCTTCGGGTTCGATTTTTCCGAGCATCCCAAAACATAGCCCTAGCCGTCATCGAAGACGACTGAAAAATCAGGCCCCAGGAAATGCGTTGCGAGCCCTTTTCGCCCATCCGAAAGTGCCCCCAAAGGAAGGCTTTGGGTACAAGTGAACTCCCCAGGGGAGCCTTTACGCAGCCCCACATGCAACTGGACCCTCCGGGTTCGCTGTTCCTGAGCAAACCTAAACGTAGCCCTAGCCGTCATCGAAGACGACTGAAAAATCAGGCTCCAGGAAATGCGTTGCGAGCCCCTTTGGAAAGGCTTTGGGTACAAGTGAACTCCCCAGGGGAGCCTTTACGCAGCCCCACATGCAACTGGACCCTCCGGGTTCGCTGTTTCCGAGCATCCCTAAACATAGCCCTAGCCGGCATCGAAGACGACTGAAAACCCGGGCCCCAGAAAACGCGTTGCAAGCCCCTTTGGACCATCCAAAACTGTCACCAAAGGAAGGCTTTGGGCACAAGTGAACTCCCCAGGGGAGCCTTTACGCAGCCCCACATGCAACTGGACCCTCCGGGTTCGCTGTTTCCGAGCATCCCTAAACATAGCCCTAGCCGGCATCGAAGACGACTGAAAAATCAGGCCCCAGGAAATGCGTTGCGAGCCCTTTTCGCCCATCCAAATGTGTCACCAAAGGAAGGCTTTGGGTACAAGAGAACTCCCCAGGGGAGCCTTTACGCAGCCCCACATGCAACTGGACCCTTCGGGTTCGATTTTTCCGAGCAGCCCTAAATATATTACCAGCAGGCATAGGAGACGAGTGAAAACCCGGGCCCCAGAAAACGCGTTGCAAGCCCCTTTGGACCATCCAAAACTGTCACCAAAGGAAGGCTTTGGGTACAAGTGAACTCCCCAGGGGAGCCTTTACGCAGCCCCACATGCAACTGGACCCTCCGGGTTCGCTGTTTCTGAGCATCCCTAAACATAGCCCTAGCCGGCATCGAAGACGACTGAAAAATCAGGCCCCAGGAAATGTGTTACGAGCCCTTTTCGCCCATCAAAAAGTGCCCCCAAAGGAAGTCTTTGGGTACAAGTGAACTCCCCAGGGGAGCCTTTACGCAGCCCCACATGCAACTGGACCCTCCGGGTTCGCTGTTTCCGAGCATCCCTAAACATAGCCCTAGCCGTCATCGAAGACGACTGAAAAATCAGGCCCCAGGAAATGCGTTGCGAGCCCTTTTCGCCCATCCAAAAGTGCCCCCAAAGGAAGGCTTTGGGTACAAATGAACTCCCCAGGGGAGCCTTTACGCAGCCCCACATGCAACTGGACCCTCCGGGTTCGCTGTTTCGGAGCATCCCTAAACATAGCCCTAGCCGGCAGCGATGACGACTGAAAAATCAGGCCCCAGGAAATGCGTTACGAGCCCTTTTCGCCCATCCAAAAGTGCCCCCAAAGGAAGGCTTTGGGTACAAGTGAACTCCCCAGGGGAGCCTTTACGCAGCCCCACATGCAACTGGACCCTCCGGGTTCGCTGTTTCCGAGCATCCCTAAACATAGCCCTAGCCGGCATCGAAGACGACTGAAAAATCAGGCCCCAGGAAATGCGTTCCGAGCCGTTTTCGCCCATCCAAAAGTGCCCCCAAAGGAAGGCTTTGGGTACAAGTGAACTCCCCAGGGGAGCCTTTACGCAGCCCCACATGCAACTGGACGCTCCTGGTTCGCTGTTTCCGAGCATCCCTAAATATAGCCCTAGCCGGCATCGAAGACGAATGAAAAATCAGGACCCAGGAAACGCGTTTCAATCCCCTTTGGACCATCCAAAACTGTAACCAAAGGAAGGCTTTGGGTACAAGTGAACGCCCCAGGGGAGCCTTTACGCAGCCCCACGTGCAACTGGACCCTCCGGGTTCGCTGTTTCCGAGCATCCCTAAACATAGCCCTAGCCGGCATCGAAGACGACTGAAAAATCAGGCCCCAGGAAATGCGTTCCGAGCCCTTTTCGCCCATCCAAAAGTGCCCCCAAAGGAAGGCTTTGGGTACAAGTGAACTCCCCAGGGGAGCCTTTACGCAGCCCCACATGCAACTGGACGCTCCGGGTTCGCTGTTTCCGAGCATCCCTAAACATAGCCCTAGCCGGCATCGAAGACGAATGAAAAATCAGGACCCAGGAAACGCGTTTCAAGCCCCTTTGGACCATCCAAAACTGTAACCAAAGGAAGGCTTTGGGTACAAGTGAACGCCCCAGGGGAGCCTTTACGCAGCCCCACATGCAACTGGACCCCCCGGGTTCGCTGTTTCCGAGCATCCCTAAACATAGCCCTAGCCGGCATCGAAGACGACTGAAAACCCGGGCCCCAGAAAACGCGTTGCAAGCCCCTTTGGACCATCGAAAACTGTCACCAAAGGAAGGCTTTGGGTACAAGTGAACTCCCCAGGGGAGCCTTTACACAGCCCCACATGCAACTGGACCCTCCGGGTTCGCTGTTTCCGAGCATCCCTAAACATAGCCCTAGCCGGCATTGATGACGACTGAAAAATCAGGCCCCAGGAAATGCGTTGTGAGCCCTTTTCGCCATTCCAAAAGTGCCCCCAAAGGAAGGCTTTGGGTACAAGTGAACTCCCCAGGGGAGCCTTTACGCAGCCCCACATGCAACTGGACCCTCCGGGTTTGCTGTTTCCGAGCATCCCTAAACATAGACCTAGCCGGCATCGAAGACGAATGAAAAATCAGGCCCCAGGAAATGCGTTGCGAGCCCTTTTCGCCCATCCAAAAGTGCCCCCAAAGGAAGGCTTTGGGTACAAGAGAACTCCCCAGGGGAGCCTTTATGCAGCCCCACATGCAACTGGACCCTCCGGGTTCGCTGTTTCCGAGCATCCCTAAACATAGCCCTAGCCGGCATCGAAGACGACTGAAAAATCAGGCCCCAGGAAACGCCTTGCAAGCCCCTTTGGACCATCCCAAAGTGTCACCAAATGAAGGCCTTGGGTACAAGTGAACTCCCCAGGGGAGCCTTTACGCAGCCCCACATGCAACTGGACCCTCCGGGTTCGCTGTTTCCTAGCAACCCTAAATATATACCTAGCCGGCATGGGAGAAGACTGAAAAACCCGGCCTCAGAAAACGCGTTGCGAGCCCCTTTGGACCATCCAAAAGTGTCACCAAAGGAAGGCTTTGGGTACAAGTGAACTCCCCAGGGGAGCCTTTACGCAGCCCCACATGCAACTGGACCCTCCGGGTTCGCTGTTCCTGAGCAAGCCGAAACATCGCCCATGGGAGACCGAACCCTAACCCTAACCCGAACCCTAACCCGAACCCTGGATCTAACCCTAACCTCACAGCCACAGCGTACCTGCTGCAATGCCTCTCTCGTCCCAGCTCCAGTTCTTCAGCTGCTCACCAGCTCTAACAGAGATTCTTCGCTCACAGCGCCACGGCAAACTCTGCCCGGGCCATACAACACACTGCACAAGCTACATTGCTTAAGACACACAAAAGCTGGAACGTTCCAGCCCAACAATTAGTTACGTCGCACAGCAAGGATGCCGCGTACTCCTAGAAACCAAACCTTCCAGTCCTGAGCAGCTCCCCACCTCCTCCTGCCACCCACGCGCAGCAGACACACTATGCGCCCCTCAAAAAACCAAAAAGTTAGAACATAAACAGACAGAAAAAAAAACAACTGAGCTCCATAAATGCCAAAAAGACATGCACACACAGCAGCCCCGGCAGCGGTAATCACAGACTCACCCTTGGCAGATGAAAGAGGAGACTCTGATACAACCCTGCTCAGTCTCTTGGCAATGCTGCATATCTACGCTGCCGAGCCACAGGTACCATGCAATCAAGCTGCTTTTAGTCCTCAGGAGAGTTACACAGGTGGGTTTATATATTTAGAGATTGAAGTATAGGTCAAAACCAGAAGAGTGTCCCACCACCCCAAAAAACAGTGAGCCAGCGGCCTCTGCTAAATAGAGCTCTATTAAGCGAATTCCAAGCACTTAAAATCCAGAAATCCATAGACTTTGACCCACCTAAAGAACCCTGCAACTGACTGAAGGAAACACAAAGCACTTACCCCAAAGAGCAGCCCAGGCAGAAGGAGCTCTCTGGTGGCATGCCTGGGGCTCATATACCTTTTGCCCCCGCCCCCAGCACCCAAACCCAATCACCTGGGAAAGGGGAGGGGCAAAGCACAGGACATCAGAAAGAGGAGCAGCAGCTGTGCTTTATTTACTTATTTTTATGGCTTAGCTCAACAGCACGCAGAGTGCAGGCAGGAGACCTGGGGTGTTTCTAGAAGCAAAAATCCCCTTTCGCTTTTGCTGCAGCTTTGAATATTGAACTGACAATATCACCAAGCTAGCAACTGAAACTTTCTCAACTGGAATTAGTTTCAGCAGGCTCATCCACAGAATCACAGAATCACAGAATTTCTACGTTGGAAGAGACCTCAAGATTATCGAGTCCAACCTCTGACCTAACACTAACAGTCCCCACTAAACCATATCCCTAAGCTCTACATCTAAACGTCTTTTGAAGACTTCCAGGGATGGTGACTCCACCACTTCCCTGGGCAGCCCGTTCCAGTGCCTAACAACCCTTTCGGTAAAGAAATTCTTCCTAACGTCTAACCTAAAACTCCCCTGGCACAATTTTAGCCCATTCCCCCCCGTCCTGTCACCAGGCATGTGGGAGAACAGACCAACCCCCACCTCGCTACAGCCTCCTTTAAGGTATCTGTAGAGAGCAATAAGGTCACCCCTGAGCCTCCTCTTCTCCAGGCTGAACAAGCCCAGCTCTCTCAGCCGATCCTTGTAGGACTTGTTCTCCAGGCCCCTCACCAGCTTCGTCGCCCTTCTTTGGACCCGCTCAAGCACCTCGATGTCCTTCTTGTAGCGAGGGGCCCAAAACTGAACACAGTACTCGAGGTGCGGCCTCACCAGAGCCGAGTACAGGGGGACAATCGCCTCCCTAGCCCTGCTGGTCACACTGTTTCTGATACAAGCCAGGATGCCGTTGGCCTTCTTGGCCACCTGAGCACACTGCTGGCTCATATTCAGCCGACTGTCCACCATCACTCCCAGGTCCTTCTCTGCCTGGCAGCTCTCCAACCACTCCTCTCTGTATGACCATCCCCAGCTGTCTGTACGTCCGTCCCCATCGGAACGCATTTCCTGGGGCCTGATTTTTCATTCGTCTCCGATGACAGCTAGGGCTACGTTTAGGTTTGCTCAGGAACAGCGAACCCGGAGGGTGCAGTTGCATGTGGGGCTGCGTAAAGGCTCCCCCGGGGAGTTCACTTGTACCCAAAGCCTTCCCAGCCCCTTTCGCCCATCAAAAACCAACGCAAAGGCACTGAGAGGAAGGTTCTAGAAACTTTATTTTGTTCTAGGGGGGTCGGGGTCTGGTGAGGGGCAGGGGAGGGGCTCTGGGGGGGCTCTGAGGTTGGGGGGGGGTCCCGGCGGGGTCACGGGGCGGCGTCGGGGGGGCAGTCGATGAAGTCAGCCAGCATGGAGGCCGTGGGGTCGGGGGCCTGGGGGCACAGCGGGGTCAGCGCCTGACCCCCGACCCCTGACCCCACCCCATCCCACCCCCACCACCCCCTTCTCACCCCAAGTGCCCCAAAACCACCCCATCTTGCCCCAAACCACCTCAATCACACCCAAAACTGTCCCAAACCCGCTCGATCTTGCCCCAAACCACCCCAGTTCCACACAAACTGCCCCAAAACCCCCCAATCTTGCCCCAACCCCCCCCACACTCACCTCTCCCTTGCCCGGGGGGGACGGGGGCTCTTCCTCCTCCTCCTCCTCCTCTCCCTGCAGCTGGGGGGGGTCCGGGGGGGGTGCGGGGGGGGGTTCGGGGCTGCCCCCGTCCCCCTTGGGCCCCTCGGGGGGGGGCGGCTCCGGAGGGCGAGGGGGGGGCGCAGCTTCCAGGGCTGGGTGGGGACCCTCGGGGGGGGGCGGGGGGGGCTGGGGGCTACCCGTGGGGAGCTGCCCTTCCTCCCCCCCATCATCTCCTCCTCCTCCTCCTGATTCGCTGGGGGCTGCTGGGCCCCCCCCTTCCTCCTCCTCCTCCTCGCAGGGGGGGGGGTTGGCCTTCATTCACCTCCATCAGCAGGGCGCCTGTCTCCTCTTCCTCCTCCTCCTCCTCCTCCTCCGGCAGCGTCACCGCGGGGGGGGCCGTGGGGGGGGCGCCTTCCTCAGCCCTGCCGCCTTCCTCCTCCTCCTCTTCCTCCTCCTCATCCTCCTCCTCCGAGAGGCCTTCCTCCTCCTTGAACTCCTCCTCCTCCTCCTCGAAGAACTCTTCCTCCTCTTAGGAACCCCGAACCCGAACACTAACCCCCTAACCATAACCCTAAGCCCTAACCCTAACCCTAACCCTAATGAACCCTAAGCCTAACCCTATCCCTAACCCTAACACTAACCTTAACCCTAACCCAAACCTAACGCCCTGACCATAACCCTAACCCAAACCCTAACCCCACACCATAACCCCTAACCCTAACCCTACACCCCTAACACTACCCCTAACCCCCTAACGATAACCCTAGACCTAACCCTAAGGAAACCTAACCCTAAACCAAAACCCTAACCCTAACCCTAACCCCCTGGCAACCGCACCCCGCACACTTGGTTCCCCCCTCATTTTGGTTCCCCCCCCGGTACGGCCCGCAAATGCGTCCCCCCGGCAACCGCACCCCGCACACTTGGTTCCCCCCTCATTTTGGTTCCCCCACCGGTGCGCCCCGCAAATGCGTCCCCCCGGCAACCGCACCCCGCACACTTGGTTCCCCCCTCATTTTGGTTCCCCCCCACGTTGCGCCCCGCAAAGGCGTCCCCCCGGCAACCGCACCCCGCACACTTGGTTCCCCCCTCATTTTGGTTCCCCCCCCCGGTGCGCCCAGCAAATGCGTCCCCCCGGAAAACGCACCCCGCACACTTGGTTCCCCCCTCATTTTGGTTCCCCCGGTGCGTCCCGGAAATGCGTCCCCCGGGCAAACAAACCCCGCAAACTTGGTTCCCCCCTCATTTTGGTTCCCTTTCCCCCCATCCCTTGAGGTCCCCCCAAGCCCCATGGACCCCCACCCTGTTGTGCCTTGCAAATGCGTCCCCCCGGCAACCGCACCCCGCACACTTGGTTCCCCCCTCATTTTGGTTCCCCCCCCCCCCTTGGGGTCCATCCAAGCCCCATGGACCCCCCCCCCGGGTGAGCCCCACAAAAGGCGCTGACCCGCTAAAATGTGTCTGGGCTGTGCTGCGCTTAAATGTGTCCGGCGGCATTGCGCTTAAATGTGTCCGGGAGGTGCCGTGCTAAAATGTGTCCAGGCGGCGCCGAACCCAAACCCTAAGCCAAACCCGAACCCTAACCCAAACCCTAACCGAAACCCTAACTCGAACCCAAACCCGAAACCTAACCCGAACCTGAACCCTAACCCTAACCCTAACGCTAACCCTAACCCTAACCCCTAACCCCTAAACCTAACAACCCTCAACCTGACCCTCAACCTCACCCTCACCCTAATGCACCTTGACACTCCGTGTACGCTACTTCACATTAAGATTAAATATAGGCCTTGCCGGCATGGGAGAAGACTAAAAAACCGGGCCCCAGAAAACGCGTTGCGAGCCCCTTTCGCCCATCCAAAAGTGCCCCCAAAGCAAGGCTTTGGGTACAAGAGAACTCCCCAGGGGAGCCTTTACGCAGCCCCACATGCAACTGGACCCTCCGGGTTCGCTGTTCCTGAGCAAACCTAAACGTAGCCCTAGCCGTCATCGGAGATGAGTGAAAAATCAGGCCCCAGGAAATGCGTTCCGAGCCCCTTTGGACCATCCAAAAGTGCCTCCAAATGAAGGCTTTGGGTACAAGTGAACACCCCAGGGGAGCCATTAGGGTTAGGGTTAGGGTTAGGGTTAGGGTTAGGGTTAGGGTTAGGGTGTGAGGGTTATGGTTAGGGTTAGAGGGTTAGGGTTAGGGTTAGAGGGTTAGGGTTAGGGTTAGGGTTACGGTTAGGGTTAGGGTTAGGATTAGGGTTAGGGTTAGGGTTAGGGTTAGGGTTAGGGTTAGGGTTAGGGTTAGGGTTAGGGTTAGGGTTAGGGTTAGGGTTAGGGTTAGGGTTAGGGTTAGGGTTAGGGTTTGGGTTAGGGTCCGGGTTAGGTTTATTGGTTTTATTGGTTTAGGGTTAGGGTTAGGGGTAGGGTTAGTGTTAGGGTTAGGGTTAGGGTTAGGGTTAGGGTTAGGGTCAGAGTCAGAGTCAGAGTCAGGGTAAGCATAGTGAGATCCTCTCCTGAGCCTATGTTATTTTCCAAAGATTGATTGACGCTTTTAAGTTTTCAGGGGTAGGGCACTAGGGTTGGGTTTCAGGGCAAGTATTCTCAGGGTTTATGTTTAGCATTTTCAGTTGTTTAGGTTTGGATTTTTAACGGTTAGTATTTTAGGGATTTGGGGGTTAAGGTTTTAAGTTTTTCAGGGTTAGTGTGTTAGGGTTTTAGAGTTTATGGGTTGTAGTGTTGAAAGGTTTTTTAGGTTTAGGGTCTTAGGGTTTTCTTTTTGGTCAATTATTTAGGGTTAGGGTTTTTAAATTTTATTTTTATTTATTTATTTATTTATTTTTTCAGGTTAGGTTCTCCAGGGTTAGGGTTTTGAGTGTCCTAATTTTTTGGGTTAGGGTTTGGAGCATCGTAATTTTTTGCGTTAGGGTTTTGAGCATCTTAATATTTTGTGTTACAGCTTTGAGCATCTTATTTTTTTGGATTAGTGTTTGGAGCGTTTTTGAGTTTAGGTTTTTGGGTTTTTAGGTTTTAGTTTTTGGGTTTAGGTTTTGAGAGTCCTATTTTTTGGGCTTGGGATTTGAACGTCTTAATTTATTGGGTTAGGAGTTTTAGGCATAGGTCTTCAGGTGTTTAGTGTGGTAAATATTTTGGGTTATGTCTGTAGAGGTTTCGAGGATTTTTAGGGTTAGGGCTTGAGGCTTTTTTGTAAAGGCGGTAAGGGCTAGGGTTACAGTGCGTGCTGGTAAATGTAATTCTTGAAAACTCGGCCCGTGATTGGCTGTGCCGGCTGTCCAAGGAATGCTGGTAAATATAGTTTTCCGGCACCAGGCTTCCGGGAGGCCATGTTGGGTGCCCAGAGCATGCCTGGAGATGCAGGGTTAGGGTTAGGGTTAGGGTTAGGGCACATTTTAGCGCGACGCCGCCCGGACACATTTTAGCGCGGCGCCGCCCGGACACATCGTACTTGTGGGGCTGGGAGGTTGTGGGGAACATCTGGAGAAGGTGCCTGTAGGGTTTGGGGGAGCACCTACAGGGTTTGGGGTGGGATCTGTGGGGCTGGGGGGGGTCTCTATGGGGCCGGGGGGGTTTTGGGGGGGTTGTGACCCTATGGGGTGCCCCCCCCCAGAGCCCCAACCCGCGGCTGACCTAGCATTTTAGCGTGGCCGCCGTCCACCGGCAGCTTCATGCCCATCTTCCGCTCCCATTGGCCCGCGGGGCGCCCGGTGGCCCTACCGGCGTCACCAGCGGCCACCTTGGGGTCAACGGCGGCGGTTTTGGGGTCAACGGCAGCGGTTTTGGAGTTTCGGTCTGGGGGGTGCTGACATGCCCCCCCCCGCACCCCCGCAGGCATCCTGGCCCTGCAATTGCCCCCCGGGTGGGCTCGACGCCGAGTCCTTCAGGTGAGAACCAGTCCCCTCCGCCCCCTAAATGCGCCCCCAGCCTCCCAAATGCCCCTAGACCTCCCCCAAATTGACCCCCCCCAATTTATTCCCCCCCCCCAGCGCCTGCCTCCACCTGGCCGAGATGCAGCGTCGGGTGCGGGAGGCGCTGGTGGAGCGCGAGCGGCTGCTGCGGGCACGGGTAGGACGGGGGGGGGGGACAAAATGGGGGGGGGCACCAAGGGGGGGGGGCCATGGGGCTTGGGGGGACCCCAAGGGTTGGGGGGAACCAAAATGAGGGGGGAACCAAGTGTGCGGGGTGCGGTTTGCGGGGGGACGCAGTTGCGGGGCGCACCGGGAGGGATCCAAAATGAGGGGGGAACCAAGTGTGCGGGGTGCGGTTTGCGGGGGGACGCATTTGCGGGGCGCACCGGGGGGATCCAAAATGAGGGGGGAACCAAGTGTGTGGGTTGCGGTTGCCGGGGGGACGCATTTGCGGGGATCACCGGGGTTGGAACCAATATGAGGGTGGAACCAAGTGTGCGGGGTGCGGTTGCCGGGGGGACACATTTGCGGAGCACACCGTGGGGGGGGGCAAAATGAGGGGGGAACCAAGTGTGCGGGGTGCGGTTTCCGGGGGGGATGCATTTGCGGGGCGCACCGGGGGAAGCAAAAAGAGGGGGGAACCAAGTGTGCGGGGTTCGGTTGCCGGGGGGACACATTTGCGGAGCGCACCGTGGGGGGGAACCAAAATGGGGGTGGAACCAAGTGTGCGGGGTGCGGTTTCCGGGGGGAGGCATTTGCGGTGCTCACCGTGGGGGGTCCATGGGGCTTGGGGGGAACCCAAGGGGGGGGGGGAACCAAAATGAGGGGGGAACCAAGTGTGTGGGGTGCGGTTGCCAGGGGGTTAGGGTTAGGGTTAGGATTAGGGTTTTGGTTTAGGGTTAGGGTTCGTTAGGGTTAGGGCTAGGGTTATCGTTAGGGGGTTAGGGGTAGTGTTAGGGGGGTAGGGTTAGGGTTAGGGGTAGTGTTAGGGTTTGGGGTTAGGGTTTGGGTTAGGGTTAGGGTTATGGTCAGGGCGTTAGGTTTAGGGTTAGGGTTAAGGTTAGCGTTAGGGTTAGGGATAGGGTTAGGCTTAGGGTTCATTAGGGTTAGGGTTAGGGCTTAGGGTTATGATTAGGGGGTTAGGGTTCGGGTTCGGGGTTAGGGTTAGGTTTAGGGTTAGGGTTAGGCGGGTTAGGGTTAGGGTTAGGGTTTGGGTTAGGGTTAGGGTTAGGGCTCGGTTTAGGGTTAGGGTTTTGGGTTAGGGTTAGGGTTTCACAGAATCACAGAATTTCTAGGTTGGAAGAGACCTCAAGATCACCGAGTCCAACCTCTGACCTAACACTAACAGTCCCCACTAAACCATATCCCTAAGCTCTACATCTAAACGTCTTTTGAAGACTTCCAGGGATGGTGACTCCACCACCTCCCTGGGCAGCCCCTTCCAGTGCCTAACAACCCTTTCAGTAAAGAAATTCTTCCTAACATCTAACCTAAAACTCCCCTGGTGTAACTTTAGCCCATTCCCCCTCGTCCTGTCACCAGGCACATGGGAGAACAGGCCAACCCCCACCTCGCTACAGCCTCCTTTAATGTACTTATACAGAGCAATAAGGTCACCCCTGAGCCTCCTCTTCTCTAGGCTGAACAAGCCCAGCTCCTTCAGCCGCTCCTCATAGGACTTGCACTCCAGGCCCCTCACCAGCTTCGTCGCCCTTCTTTGGACCCGCTCAAGCACCTCGATGTCCTTCTTGTAGCGAGGGGCCCAAAACTGAACACAGTACTCGAGGTGCGGCCTCACCAGAGCCGAATACAGGGGGACGATCACCTCCCTAGCCCTGCTGGTCACACTGTTTCTGATACAAGCCAGGATGCCGTTGGCCTTCTTGGCCACCAGAGCACACTGCTGGCTCATATTCAGCCGACTGTCCACCATCACTCCCAGGTCCTTCTCTGCCTGGCAGCTCTCCAACCATTCCTCTCCCAGCCTGTAGTTCTGCTTGGGGTTATTGTGCCCCAGGTGCAGGACCCGGCACTTGGCCTTGTTGAACTTCACGCAGTTGACCTCAGCCCATCGGTGCAGCCTATCCAGATCCTCCTGCAGAGCCTTCCTACCCTCGAGCAGATCGACACACGCACCTAGCTTGGTGTCATCTGCAAACTTACTGAGGGTGCACTCAATGCCGTCATCCAGATCATTGATGAAGATGTTAAAGAGGACCGGCCCCAGCACCGAGCCCTGGGGGACGCCACTAGTGACTGGCCTCCAACTGGACTTGGCTCCATTTACCACAACTCTTTGGGCCCGGCTATCCAGCCAGTTTCTAACCCAACGAAGCGTGCGCCAGTCCAAGCCAAGAGCAGCCAGTTTCTTGAGGAGAATGCTGTGGGAGACGGTGTCAAAAGCCTTGCTGAAGTCAAGGTAGACCACATCCACAGCCTTTCCCTCATCCACCCAGCGCGTCACTTTGTCGTAGAAGGAGATCAGGTTCGTCAAGCAGGACCTGCCTTCCATAAACCCATGCTGGCTGGGCCTGATCGCCTGCTTGCCCTTCAAGTGCCGCATGATGACTCCCAAGAGGATCTGCTCCATGAGCTTCCCTGGTACTGAGGTCAAACTGACCGGCCTGTAGTTCCCCGGGTCTGCCCTCCGGCCCTTCTTGTAGATGGGCGTCACATTTGCTAGTCGCCAGTCAGCTGGGACCTCCCCCGATAGACAGGACTGCTGATAAATGATGGATAGGGGCTTGGCCAGGGGTTTGTTAGGGTTAGGGCTAGGGTTATGGTTAGGGGGTTAGGGTTAGGGTTAGGGGGTTAGGTTTATGGTTAGGGGTTAGGGGTAGGGGTAGGGTTAGGGTTAGGGTTAGGTTTTGGGTTAGTGTTAGGGTTAGGGTTAGAGGGTTAGGCTTAGGGTTAGGGGTAGGGTTAGGGTTAGGGTCAGGGTCAGAGTCAGAGTCAGGGTAAGCGTAGTGAGATCCTCTCCTGAGCCTATGTTATTTTCCAAAGATTGATTGACGCTGTTAAGGTTTCAGGGGTAGGGCACTAGGGTTGGGTTTCAGGGTAAGTGTTCTCAGGGTTTATGTTTAGGATTTTCAGTTGTTTAGGTTTGGATTTTTAACGGTTAGTATTTTAGGGATTTGGGGGTTAAGGTTTTAAGTTTTTCAGGGTTAGTGTGTTAGGGTTTTAGAGTTTATGGGTTGTAGTGTTGAAAGGTTTTTTAGGGTTAGGGTCTTAGGGTTTTCTTTTTGGTCAATTATTTAGGGTTAGGGTTTTTAAATTTTATTTTTATTTATTTATTTATTTATTTATTTATTTTTTCAGGTTAGGTTCTCCAGGGTTAGGGTTTTGAGTGTCCTAATTTTTTGGGTTAGGGTTTGGAGCATCGTAATTTTTTGCGTTAGGGTTTTGAGCATCTTAATATTTTGTGTTAGTGCTTTGAGCGTCTTATTTTTTTGGATTAGTGTTTGGAGCGTTTTTGGGTTTAGGTTTTTGGGTTTTTAGGTTTTAGTTTTTGGGTTTAGGTTTTGAGAGTCCTATTTTTTGGCTTGGGATTTGAACGTCTTAATTTTGTGGGCTTGGGATTTGAACGTCTTAATTTATTGGGTTAGGAGTTTTAGGCATAGGTCTTCAGGTGTTTAGTGTGGTAAATATTTTGGGTTATGTCTGTAGGGGTTTGGAGGATTTTTAGGGTTAGGGCTTGAGGCTTTTTTGTAAAGGCGGTAAGGGCTAGGGTTACAGTGCGTGCTGGTAAATGTAATTCTTGAAAACTCGGCCCGTGATTGGCTGTGCCGGCTGTCCAAGGAATGCTGGTAAATATAGTTTTCCGGCACCAGGCTTCCGGGAGGCCATGTTGGGTGCCCAGAGCATGCCTGGAAATGCAGGGTTAGGGTTAGGGTTAGGGTTAGGGTTAGGGTTAGGGTTAGGGTTAGGGTTAGGGCACATTTTAGCGCGACGCCGCCCGGACACATTTTAGCGCGGCGCCGCCCGGACACATTTAAGCGCGGCGCCGCCCGGGCACATTTAAGCGCGGCGCCGCCCGGACACATTTTAGCGCGGCGCCGCCCGGACACATTGTACTTGTGGGGCTGGGAGGTTGTGGGGAACATCTGGAGAAGGTGCCTGTAGGGTTTGGGGGAGCACCTACAGGGTTTGGGGTGGGATCTGTGGGGCTGGGGGGGGTCTCTATGGGGCCGGAGGGGTTTTGGGGGGGATGTGACCCTATGGGGTGTCCCCCCCAGAGCCCCAACCCGTGGCTGACCTAGCATTTTAGCGTGGCCGCCGTCCACCGGCAGCTTCATGCCCGTCTTCCGCTCCCAGTGGCCCGCGGGGCGCCCGGTGGACCTACCGGCGTCACCAGCGGCCACCTTGGGGCCAACGGCGGCAGTTTTGGGGTCAACGGCAGCGGTTTTAGGGTTTCGGTCTGGGGGGTGCTGACATGCCCCCCCCCGTACCCCCCCAGGCATCCTGGCCCTGCAGCTGCCCCCGGGGGGGCTCGACGCCGAGTCCTACAGGTGAGAACCAGTCCCCTCCGCCCCCTAAATGCGCCCCCAGCCCCCCAAATGCCCCCAGCCCCCCCCCAAATTGACCCCCCCCAATTTATTCCCCCCCCCCCAGCGCCTGCCTCCACCTGGCCGAGATGCAGCGTCGGGTGCGGGAGGCGCTGGCGGAGCGCGAGCGGCTGCTGCGGGCACGGGTAGGACGGTGGGGGGTACAAAACTGGGGGGGGGCACCAAGGGGGGGGGGGTCCATGGGGCTTGGGGGGACCCCAAGGGTTGGGGGGAACCAAAATGAGGGGAAAACCAAGTGTGCGGGGTGTGCTTGCCGGGGGGATGCATTTGCAAGGCCCACCGGGGGAGGAACCAAAATGAGGGGGGAACCAAGTGTGCGGGGTGCGGTTGCCGGGGGGACGCATTTGCAAGGCCCACCGGGGGGGGGAACCAAAATGAAGGGGGAACCAAGTGTGCGGGGTGCGGTTGCCGTGGGGACGCATTTGCGGGGCGCACCGGGGGGAACCAATATGAGGGGGGAACCAAGTGTGCGGGGTGCGGTTGCCGGGGGGACGCATTTGCGGGGCGCACCGGGGGGGGTCCATGGGGCTTGGGTTAGGGTTAGGGTTAGGGTTAGGGTTAGGGTTAGGGTTAGGGTTAGGGTTAGGGTTAGTGTTAGGGTTAGGGTCAGAGTCAGAGTCAGGGTAAGCGTAGTGAGATCCTCTCCTGAGCCTATGTTATTTTCCAAAGATTGATTGACGCTTTTAAGGTTTCAGGGGTAGGGCACTAGCGTTGGGTTTCAGGGTAAGTATTCTCAGGGTTTATGTTTAGGATTTTCAGTTGTTTAGGTTTGGATTTTTAACGGTTAGTATTTTAGGGATTTGGGGGTTAAGGTTTTAAGTTTTTCAGGGTTAGTGTGTTAGGGTTTTAGAGTTTATGGGTTGTAGTGTTGAAAGGTTTTTTAGGGTTAGGGTCTTAGGGTTTTCTTTTTGGTCAATTATTTAGGGTTAGGGTTTTTAAATTTTATTTTTATTTATTTATTTATTTATTTATTTATTTTTTCAGGTTAGGTTCTCCAGGGTTAGGGTTTTGAGTGTCCTAATTTTTTGGGTTAGGGTTTGGAGCATCGTAATTTTTTGCGTTAGGGTTTTGAGCATCTTAATATTTTGTGTTAGTGCTTTGAGCGTCTTATTTTTTTGGATTAGTGTTTGGAGCATTTTTGGGTTTAGGTTTTTGGGTTTTTAGGTTTTAGTTTTTGGGTTTAGGTTTTGAGAGTCCTATTTTTTGGCTTGGGATTTGAACGTCTTAATTTTGTGGGCTTGGGATTTGAACGTCTTAATTTATTGGGTTAGGAGTTTTAGGCATAGGTCTTCAGGTGTTTAGCGTGGTAAATATTTTGGGTTATGTCTGTAGGGGTTTGGAGGATTTTTAGGGTTAGGGCTTGAGGCTTTTTTGTAAAGGCGGTAAGGGCTAGGGTTACAGTGCGTGCTGGTAAATGTAATTCTTGAAAACTCGGCCCGTGATTGGCTGTGCCGGCTGTCCAAGGAATGCTGGTAAATATAGTTTTCCGGCACCAGGCTTCCGGGAGGCCATGTTGGGTGCCCAGAGCATGCCTGGAAATGCAGGGTTAGGGTTAGGGTTAGGGTTAGGGTTAGGGTTAGGGTTAGGGTTAGGGCACATTTTAGCGCGACGCCGCCCGGACACATTTTAGCGCGGCGCCGCCCGGACACATTTAAGCGCGGCGCCGCCCGGGCACATTTAAGCGCGGCGCCGCCCGGACACATTTTAGCGCGGCGCCGCCCGGACACATTGTACTTGTGGGGCTGGGAGGTTGTGGGGAACATCTGGAGAAGGTGCCTGTAGGGTTTGGGGGAGCACCTACAGGGTTTGGGGTGGGATCTGTGGGGCTGGGGGGGGTCTCTATGGGGCCGGAGGGGTTTTGGGGGGGATGTGACCCTATGGGGTGTCCCCCCCAGAGCCCCAACCCGCGGCTGACCTAGCATTTTAGCGTGGCCGCCGTCCACCGGCAGCTTCATGCCCGTCTTCCGCTCCCAGTGGCCCGCGGGGCGCCCGGTGGACCTACCGGCGTCACCAGCGGCCACCTTGGGGCCAACGGCGGCAGTTTTGGGGTCAACGGCAGCGGTTTTAGGGTTTCGGTCTGGGGGGTGCTGACATGCCCCCCCCCGTACCCCCCCAGGCATCCTGGCCCTGCAGCTGCCCCCGGGGGGGCTCGACGCCGAGTCCTACAGGTGAGAACCAGTCCCCTCCGCCCCCTAAATGCGCCCCCAGCCCCCCAAATGCCCCCAGCCCCCCCCCAAATTGACCCCCCCCAATTTATTCCCCCCCCCCCAGCGCCTGCCTCCACCTGGCCGAGATGCAGCGTCGGGTGCGGGAGGCGCTGGCGGAGCGCGAGCGGCTGCTGCGGGCACGGGTAGGACGGTGGGGGTACAAAACTGGGGGGGGGCACCAAGGGGGGGGGGGTCCATGGGGCTTGGGGGGACCCCAAGGGTTGGGGGGAACCAAAATGAGGGGAAAACCAAGTGTGCGGGGTGTGCTTGCCGGGGGGATGCATTTGCAAGGCCCACCGGGGGAGGAACCAAAATGAGGGGGGAACCAAGTGTGCGGGGTGCGGTTGCCGGGGGGACGCATTTGCAAGGCCCACCGGGGGGGGAACCAAAATGAAGGGGGAACCAAGTGTGCGGGGTGCGGTTGCCGTGGGGACGCATTTGCGGGGCGCACCAAGGGGAACCAATATGAGGGGGGAACCAAGTGTGCGGGGTGCTGTTGCCGGGGGGAAACATTTGCGGGGCGCACCGGGGGGGGTCCATGGGGCTTGGGTTAGGGTTAGGGTTAGGGTTAGGGTTAGGGTTAGGGTTAGGGTTAGGGTTAGGGTTAGGGTTAGGGTTAGGGTTAGGGTCAGAGTCAGAGTCAGGGTAAGCGTAGTGAGATCCTCTCCTGAGCCTATGTTATTTTCCAAAGATTGATTGACGCTTTTAAGGTTTCAGGGGTAGGGCACTAGCGTTGGGTTTCAGGGTAAGTGTTCTCAGGGTTTATGTTTAGGATTTTCAGTTGTTTAGGTTTGGATTTTTAACGGTTAGTATTTTAGGGATTTGGGGGTTAAGGTTTTAAGTTTTTCAGGGTTAGTGTGTTAGGGTTTTAGAGTTTATGGGTTGTAGTGTTGAAAGGTTTTTTAGGGTTAGGGTCTTAGGGTTTTCTTTTTGGTCAATTATTTATGGTTAGGGTTTTTAAATTTTATTTTTATTTATTTATTTATTTATTTATTTATTTTTTCAGGTTAGGTTCTCCAGGGTTAGGGTTTTGAGTGTCCTAATTTTTTGGGTTAGGGTTTGGAGCATCGTAATTTTTTGCGTTAGGGTTTTGAGCATCTTAATATTTTGTGTTAGTGCTTTGAGCGTCTTATTTTTTTGGATTAGTGTTTGGAGCGTTTTTGGGTTTAGGTTTTTGGGTTTTTAGGTTTTAGTTTTTGGGTTTAGGTTTTGAGAGTCCTATTTTTTGGCTTGGGATTTGAACGTCTTAATTTTGTGGGCTTGGGATTTGAACGTCTTAATTTATTGGGTTAGGAGTTTTAGGCATAGGTCTTCAGGTGTTTAGTGTGGTAAATATTTTGGGTTATGTCTGTAGGGGTTTGGAGGATTTTTAGGGTTAGGGCTTGAGGCTTTTTTGTAAAGGCGGTAAGGGCTAGGGTTACAGTGCGTGCTGGTAAATGTAATTCTTGAAAACTCGGCCCGTGATTGGCTGTGCCGGCTGTCCAAGGAATGCTGGTAAATATAGTTTTCCGGCACCAGGCTTCCGGGAGGCCATGTTGGGTGCCCAGAGCATGCCTGGAAATGCAGGGTTAGGGTTAGGGTTAGGGTTAGGGTTAGGGTTAGGGCACATTTTAGCGCGACGCCGCCCGGACACATTTTAGCGCGGCGCCGCCCGGACACATTTAAGCGCGGCGCCGCCCGGGCACATTTAAGCGCGGCGCCGCCCGGACACATTTTAGCGCGGCGCCGCCCGGACACATTGTACTTGTGGGGCTGGGAGGTTGTGGGGAACATCTGGAGAAGGTGCCTGTAGGGTTTGGGGGAGCACCTACAGGGTTTGGGGTGGGATCTGTGGGGCTGGGGGGGGTCTCTATGGGGCCGGAGGGGTTTTGGGGGGGATGTGACCCTATGGGGTGTCCCCCCCAGAGCCCCAACCCGCGGCTGACCTAGCATTTTAGCGTGGCCGCCGTCCACCGGCAGCTTCATGCCCGTCTTCCGCTCCCAGTGGCCCGCGGGGCGCCCGGTGGCCCTACCGGCGTCACCAGCGGCCACCTTGGGGTCAACGGCGGCAGTTTTGGGGTCAACGGCAGCGGTTTTAGGGTTTCGGTCTGGGGGGTTGTCCTGGTTTCAGTTAGCACAGAATTAATTTTCTTCCTAGTAGCTGGTGGAATGCTGTGTTTTGGCTTAGGATGAGAAGAGTGCTGATAACACCCCGATGCTTTAATTGTTGCAGAGCAGTGCTTATACTAAGCCAAGGACATCTCAGCCTTTTGCTCTGTCCTGCCAACGGGCAGGCTGGGGGTGCAGTAAGAGCTGGGAGGGGACAGACCCAGGACAGGTGACCCAAACTAGCCAAAGGGGTATTCCATACCATCTGACGTCATGCTAAACAATATATAGGGGTGGCTAGCTGGGGGGAGGGGGGCCGGACTGCTCGGGGTTAGGCTGGGCATCGGTCAGCGAGTGGTGAGCAATTACATTTTGCATCACTTGTTTGTACATACTATTATTACTTTCCTATTATCACCATTGTATTATTATTGTTATTATTTTATTATTATTTTGTTATTATTATTTTCCTGTCTTATTAAACTGTCTTTATCTCAACTCACGGGCTTCACTTTCCATTTCTCTCCCCCGTCCCAGAGAGGGAGGGGGGAGGGTGAGCGAACGGCTGCGTGGTGTTTAGCAGCCGGCCGGGTTAAACCACGACAGTCTTTTTGGCGCCCAACGTGGGGCTCGAAAGGTTGAGATAACGGCAGATCTGACCAGAGTGTGTTAAACTAAAATTGGTGTAAGGATTAGACCTGCTTAATAGTCACTTGTCATGATGCTGATTGCTTTAATCTCAACTCTGCTGCGCCTGTTTTCCAAATTGAGTATTATAGTACATTATTTTCCGTATTTGCTCTCTGTCGTGTTGTTTATCCTCTCCGGGCCCTGGTTTCAGATCATTATGGTGCTGTGTGTTGTAGCAATGGCTTATGAGACGATGAAATATGTGGTCATGACTCTAACTTGTTATTTGTATTCAGTAACATCGTCGACTCTGTACTTTGGAAACTGTATCTTGGAAACTATTAGCAATTATACCTATTGTTTTTTTCCATTAGGGAGTCAATCTGTGGAGGGGAAAGGGGAGGATATTTTTCCTTACTTCCTTACTCTCCCTTTCTCCTTCACCACCCCTGTATCCTCCTGGATCACTCTGCCTTCCTCCTTCACCACCCTCTTATCCCCTGAGCTTGTCACAATAGCTCTCCAAGATATTGAATATCTCTGGAATACTCAGAATACCATAGTCTTGTTGTTCTGCCTCATGAATGCACTTCAGATTCTGCTTAAAGTTAAACAACTACTTGGGAAGCTCATCCGGAGATCTGCCCGGAGGCAGGATAGTTGTGGGTGGCAGGGAGTATGGGTGGATATGGGCAGGCATCTAGAGCAGTTGGCACCCCCAGTGTGTTGGAAATTCACCCCTGAACAATGGCAAAATCCTCAAAAACTGGCAGAATGCTTGAAAAAAAGGTGTCATGATTCTGGCAGTTCTAAAGTAACACAAATCATTGTAACGTGCTGGGGCCTGGCTCATGCCTATCGAGCTGCCATTGATACTGCTATCAACTTAGTGACAGACCCTGCGGCCACTCCAAGCCCTGTGACAGATCCAACGGCCACTGTGACCCCTACGGTGGACTCAGCAGCCGCTCCAGCCCCGGTTCCTGCAGCCGCTCCAGATCCGGTTCCTGCAGCCGCTCCAGATCCGGTTCCTGCAGCCGCTCCAGATCCAGCTCCTGCAGCTGCTCCAGATCCAGCTCCTGCAGCCGCTCCAGCTCCAGCTCCTGCAGCCGCTCCAGTCCCAGTTCCTGCAGCCGCTCCAGTCCCAGTTCCTGCAGCCACTCCAGATCCGGTTCCTGCAGCCGCTCCAGATCCAGCTCCTGCAGCCGCTCCAGCTCCAGCTCCTGCAGCCGCTCCAGTCCCAGCTCCTGCAGCCGCTCCAGTCCCAGCTCCTGCAGCCGCTCCAGCTCCAGCTCCTGCAGCCGCTCCAGTCCCAGTTCCTGCAGTCGCTCCAGTTCCAGCTCCTGCAGCCGCTCCAGCTCCAGCTCCTGCAGCCGCTCCAGTCCCAGCTCCTGCAGCCGCTCCAGTCCCAGCTCCTGCAGCCGCTCCAGTCCCAGCTCCTGCAGCCGCTCCAGTCCCAGTTCCTGCAACTGCTCCAGTCCCAGCTCCTGAAGCTGCTCCAGCTCCAGCTCCTGAAGCCGCTCCAGCTCCAGCTCCTATTGCTGCTCCAGTCCCAGCTCCTGCAACTGCTCCAGCTCCAGCTCCAGCTCCTGTAGCCGCTACAGCTCCGGTTCCTGCAACTGCTCCAGCTCCTGCAGCCGCTCCAGCTCCTGTGGCCGTGTCAGAGAAACGAGCTGTAGCAGTGCAAGTTGACCCTGCAGAGGGTATTCCAATCCCTGTAACGGGGTCAGAGAAACGAGCTGTAGCAGTGCAAGTTGACCCTGCAGAGGGTATTCCAACCCCTGTGGCAGACCCTGTAACAAAGTCAGAGAAACGAGCTGTAGCAGTGCAAGTTGACCCTGCAGAGGGTATTCCAACCCCTGTGGCAGACCCTGTAACAAAGTCAGAGAAACGAGCAGTAGCAGTGCAAGCTGCCCCTGTAGAGAAGGTGAAAATATGGTATAGAAATTCAAGTCGTTTAGAACGCAGAGAGTCTTCTGCCAATCCAGGTAAGGCTTCTGCCAAAACTAAGTATAGAGATGACGAAGATGATGACGACGCTGGGCCATCAAGGATTCAGGAGGAGGAAGATGAGGATGCCGAAAAAGCAACAGTAACTACCCGAAGCCTAAACGAGCGCGAGCTACGAGATGTGCGAAAAGATTTTGGTCGCTGTATAGGTGAGCAGCTTGTCACCTGGCTGCTCCGGTGCTGGGACTCTGGAGCCAATTGTGTGGAATTAGACGGCAGGGAAGCCAGACGGTTGGGATCCCTTGCTCGAGACGCCGGCATTGACAAAGCAATTGCAGATGGAGCACAATCCACCAGCCTCTGGAGGCGTCTCCTCTCAGCTGTGAGGGAAAGGTATCCCTTGAAGGAAGATATTTTATGTCTACCAGGCAAGTGGACCACTATGGAGAAGGGAATCCAGTACCTGAGGGAATTAGCCGTACGGGAAGTGATTTATGAGGATCCAGACCTCAGACAAACATCCAAAGATCCAGATGAAGTCAAGTGTACACGACCCATGTGGCGGAAGTTTGTACGGAGTGCACCATCATCATATGCCAGCTCATTGGCAATAATGGCCTGGAAAGAGGATGAGGAACCCACAGTGGATGAAGCGGCTAAACAACTCCGGCAGTACGAAGAAAGTCTCTCCTCTTCCTTACAGGCCTGCGTCTCAGCTGTGGAGAAACTTTCTGAAAAGGTTCACCAACTTGAAGAGAATCTATTGTCCTCCCCACCTGAACCAACCAGTGCCCACCGACCAAAAGAGAACACTTGGGAGAAACTTTCTGAAAAGGTTCACCAACTTGAAGAGAGATTATTCTCCTCCGCACCTGTACAAAGCAGTGTCTCAGCTGTCAGGGGTAGGCGTTCACCCACACAAGGAAGACGATATGGTGGGTACTCACCCCGTGCCACCCTGTGGTTTTACTTACGAGACCATGGAGAGGACATGAGAAAATGGGATGGAAAATCTACCACGACCCTAGAGGCACGGGTACGTGAGTTGCAAAAGAAAACAATCAGGAAAAAAGGATTCTCCGAAAAGTTTGCTGCTCCAACTTCCAGCAGACAATCCTTCAAACACAGAAACGAAGAAGATTCTGACCAGGATTAGGGGGGCCCTGCCTCCAGCCAGGGGGAGGAAAGGGACAATCGAGTTTATTGGACTGTGTGGATTCGATGGCCTGGCACATCACGCGCACAGAAGTATAAGGCTTTAGTAGACACCGGTGCACAATGTACTATAATGCCATCGAGCTATAAAGGACCAGAGCCCATCTATATTTGTGGAGTGACAGGAGGATCTCAGCAGTTGACTGTATTGGAGGCTGAAGTGAGTCTGACTGGGAATGAGTGGGAAAAGCACCGTATTGTGACTGGCCCGGATGCTCCATGTATCCTTGGCATAGACTATCTTAGAAGAGGATATTGCAAGGACCCAAAAGGGTTCCGGTGGGCTTTTGGTATAGCTGCCTTAGAGACAGAGGGCATTAAACAATTATCTACCTTGCCTGGTCTCTCAGAGGACCCCTCTGTTGTGGGGTTGCTGAGGGTCGAAGAACAGCAAGTGCCAATCGCTACCACAACTGTGCACCGGCGGCAATATCGCACTAACCGAGACTCCCTGATTCCCATCCATAAGCTAATTCGTCAATTGGAGAGCCAAGGAGTGATCAGCAAGACCCATTCACCTTTCAATAGCCCCATATGGCCAGTGCGAAAGTCTAATGGCGAGTGGAGACTAACAGTGGACTATCGTGGCCTGAACGAAGTCACGCCACCACTGAGTGCTGCAGTGCCGGACATGCTGGAACTTCAGTATGAACTTGAATCGAGGGCAGCCAAGTGGTACGCCACAATTGATATCGCTAATGCATTTTTCTCCATCCCTCTAGCAGCAGAGTGCAGGCCACAATTTGCCTTCACTTGGAGGGGAGTCCAATATACTTGGAATAGGCTGCCCCAGGGGTGGAAACACAGCCCTACCATTTGCCATGGGCTGATCCAGTCTGCGCTAGAGCAGGGGGAAGCTCCTGAACACCTGCAGTACATCGATGACATTATTGTGTGGGGTGACACAGCAGAGGAAGTTTTCGAGAAAGGGAAGAAAATAGTCCAAATCCTTCTGAAAGCCGGTTTTGCCATAAAACAGAATAAAGTCAAAGGACCTGCACGAGAGATCCAGTTTTTAGGAATAAAATGGCAAGATGGACGTCGTCAAATCCCAATGGATGTGATCAACAAAATAACAGCTATGTCACCACCAACTAACAAAAAAGAAACACAGACTTTCCTAGGTGTTGTGGGGTTTTGGAGAATGCACATCCCAAATTACAGTCTGATTGTAAACCCGCTCTACCAAGTAACCCGTAAGAAGAATGAGTTTGAATGGGGCCCTGAACAACGACAAGCCTTTGAACAAATCAAGCAGGAAATAGTCCATGCAGTAGCCCTTGGGCCAGTTCGAACAGGACCAGATGTAAAGAATGTGCTCTACACTGCAGCCGGGGAGAACGGCCCCACCTGGAGCCTCTGGCAGAAAGAACCTGGGGAAACTCGAGGTCGGCCCCTGGGGTTTTGGAGTCGGGGATACAGAGGATCTGAGGCCCGCTATACTCCAACTGAAAAGGAGATATTGGCAGCATATGAAGGAGTTCGATCTGCTTCGGAGGTGGTCGGTACTGAAGCGCAGCTCCTCCTAGCACCCCGATTGCCGGTACTAGGCTGGATGTTCAAGGGAAGGGTCCCCTCTACGCATCATGCAACTGATGCTACATGGAGCAAGTGGGTTGCACTGATTACTCAGCGGGCTCGAATAGGAAACCCCAGTCGCCCAGGAATATTGGAAGTGATCATGGACTGGCCAGAAGGCAAATACTTTGGGATATCATCAGAGGAGGAGGTGGGTCGTGCTGAAGAAGCCCCACTGTACAACCAGTTGCCAGAGAATGAAAAGAAATATGCCCTGTTCACTGATGGGTCCTGTCGTATTGTGGGGAAGCATCGGAGATGGAAGGCTGCTGTATGGAGTCCTACGCGACGAGTTGCAGAAGCTGCTGAGGGAGAAGGTGAATCGAGTCAGTTTGCAGAAGTGAAAGCCATTCAGCTGGCTTTAGATATTGCTGAACGAGAAAAATGGCCAGTTCTCTATCTCTACACCGATTCATGGATGGTAGCAAATGCCCTGTGGGGATGGTTACAGCAATGGAAGCAAAACAACTGGCAGCGTAGGGGCAAACCCATCTGGGCTGCTGCATTGTGGCAAGATATTGCTGCTCGGGTAGAGAACCTGGCTGTGAAAGTACGCCACGTAGATGCTCATGTGCCCAAGAATCGGGCTACTGAAGAACATCAAAACAACCAGCAGGTGGATCAGGCTGCTAAGATTGAAGTAGCTCAGGTGGACTTGGATTGGCAGCATAAAGGTGAATTATTTATAGCCCGATGGGCCCATGACACCTCAGGCCATCAAGGTAGAGACGCAACATACAGATGGGCTCGTGATCGAGGGGTGGACTTGACCATGGATGCTATAGCACAGGTTATTCATGACTGTGAAACATGTGCTGCAATCAAGCAAGCCAAACGGTCAAAGCCTCTTTGGTATGGAGGACGATGGTTGAAATATAAATATGGAGAGGCCTGGCAGATTGATTACATCACACTCCCTCAAACTCGCAATGGCAAGCGCCACGTACTTACAATGGTGGAAGCAACCACCGGATGGCTGGAAACATATCCTGTGCCTCATGCCACCGCCCGGAACACCATCCTGGGCCTTGAAAAGCAAGTCCTATGGCAACATGGCACCCCAGAAAGAATAGAATCAGACAATGGGACTCACTTCCGAAACAACCTTATAGACACTTGGGCCAAAGAACATGGTATTGAATGGGTGTATCACATCCCCTATCATGCACCAGCCTCCGGGAAAGTTGAACGATACAATGGCCTGTTAAAGACTACCTTGAAAGCAATGGGCGCTGGGACGTTCAAAAACTGGGATACGCATTTGGCAAAGGCCACCTGGTTAGTCAATACTAGGGGATCTACCAACCGAGCTGGACCTGCCCAATCAAACCTGTTACGTACTGTAGATGGGGATAAAGTTCCTGTAGTGCATGTAAAAAATATGCTGGGTAAAACAGTCTGGGCTACTCCTGCCTCAGGAAAAGGCAAACCTATTCGTGGAATTGTTTTCGCTCAGGGACCTGGATACACTTGGTGGGTGATGCAAAAGAACGGAGAGGTCCGGTGTGTACCTCAAGGAGATTTAATACTGGGTGAGAATAGCCCATGAACTGAATTGTACAATGTTAAATAGTATATTATACTGTATGTTATCACTACCATGATTACTGTAGGTGACTAATTAGAATGTATGGAAAAGAGTGTAACCTGAGCATGACATAAATGGTATGGAATAAGGGGTGGATAGATGTCCTGGTTTCAGTTAGCACAGAATTAATTTTCTTCCTAGTAGCTGGTGGAATGCTGTGTTTTGGCTTAGGATGAGAAGAGTGCTGATAACACCCCGATGCTTTAATTGTTGCAGAGCAGTGCTTATACTAAGCCAAGGACATCTCAGCCTTTTGCTCTGTCCTGCCAACGGGCAGGCTGGGGGTGCAGTAAGAGCTGGGAGGGGACAGACCCAGGACAGGTGACCCAAACTAGCCAAAGGGGTATTCCATACCATCTGACGTCATGCTAAACAATATATAGGGGTGGCTAGCTGGGGGGAGGGGGGCCGGACTGCTCGGGGTTAGGCTGGGCATCGGTCAGCGAGTGGTGAGCAATTGCATTGTGCATCACTTGTTTGTACATACTATTATTACTTTCCTATTATCACCATTGTATTATTATTGTTATTATTTTATTATTATTTTGTTATTATTATTTTCCTGTCTTATTAAACTGTCTTTATCTCAACTCACGGGCTTCACTTTCCATTTCTCTCCCCCGTCCCAGAGAGGGAGGGGGGAGGGTGAGCGAACGGCTGCGTGGTGTTTAGCAGCCGGCCGGGTTAAACCACGACAGGGGTGCTGACATGTCCCCCCCCGTACCCCCCCAGGCATCCTGGCCCTGCAGCTGCCCCCGGGGGGGCTCGACGCCGAGTCCTACAGGTGAGAACCAGTCCCCTCCGCCCCCTAAATGCGCCCCCAGCCCCCCAAATGCCCCCAGCCCCCCCCCAAATTGACCCCCCCCAATTTATTCCCCCCCCCCAGCGCCTGCCTCCACCTGGCCGAGATGCAGCGTCGGGTGCGGGAGGCGCTGGCGGAGCGCGAGCAGCTGCTGCGGGCACGGGTAGGACGGCGGGGGGTACAAAACTGGGGGGGGGCACCAAGGGGGGGGGGGTCCATGGGGCTTGGGGGGACCCCAAGGGTTGGGGGGAACCAAAATGAGGGGGGAACCAAGTGTGCGGGGTGCGGTTGCCAGGGGGACGCATTTGCGGGGCGCACCGGGGGGGGGGGAACCAAAATGAAGGGGGAACCAAGTGTGCGGGGTGCGGTTGCCGGGGGGACGCATTTGCGGGTCGCACCGGGGGGGAACCAATAAGAGGGGGGAACCAAGTGTGCGGGGTGCGGTTGCCGGGGGGACGCATTTGCGGGGCGCACCGGGGGGGGGAACCAAAATGAAGGGGGAACCAAGTGTGCGGGGTGCGGTTGCCGGGGGGACGCATTTGCAGGGCGCAACGGGGGGGGTCCATGGGGCTTGGGTTAGGGTTAGGGTTAGGGTTAGGGTTAGGGTTAGGGTTAGGGTTAGGGTTAGGGTTAGGTTAAGCGTAGTGAGATCCTCTCCTGAGCCTATGTTATTTTCCAAAGATTGATTGACGCTTTTAAGGTTTCAGGGGTAGGGCACTAGTGTTGGGTTTCAGGGTAAGTATTCTCAGGGTTTATGTTTAGGATTTTCAGTTGTTTAGGTTTGGATTTTTAACGGTTAGTATTTTAGGGATTTGGGGGTTAAGGTTTTAAGTTTTTCAGGGTTAGTGTGTTAGGGTTTTAGAGTTTATGGGTTGTAGTGTTGAATGGTTTTTTAGGGTTAGGGTCTTAGGGTTTTCTTTTTGGTCAATTATTTAGGGTTAGGGTTTTTAAATTTTATTTTTATTTATTTATTTATTTATTTATTTATTTATTCAGGTTAGGTTCTCCAGGGTTAGGGTTTTGAGTGTCCTAATTTTTTGGGTTAGGGTTTGGAGCATCGTAATTTTTTGCGTTAGGGTTTTGAGCATCTTAATATTTTGTGTTAGTGCTTTGAGCGTCTTATTTTTTTGGATTAGTGTTTGGAGCGTTTTTGGGTTTAGGTTTTTGGGTTTTTAGGTTTTAGTTTTTGGGTTTAGGTTTTGAGAGTCCTATTTTTTGGCTTGGGATTTGAACGTCTTAATTTTGTGGGCTTGGGATTTGAACGTCTTAATTTATTGGGTTAGGAGTTTTAGGCATAGGTCTTCAGGTGTTTAGTGTGGTAAATATTTTGGGTTATGTCTGTAGGGGTTTGGAGGATTTTTAGGGTTAGGGCTTGAGGCTTTTTTGTAAAGGCGGTAAGGGCTAGGGTTACAGTGCGTGCTGGTAAATGTAATTCTTGAAAACTCGGCCCGTGATTGGCTGTGCCGGCTGTCCAAGGAATGCTGGTAAATATAGTTTTCCGGCACCAGGCTACCGGGAGGCCATGTTGGGTGCCCAGAGCATGCCTGGAAATGCAGGGTTAGGGTTAGGGTTAGGGTTAGGGCACATTTTAGCGCGACGCCGCCCGGACACATTTTAGCGCGGCGCCGCCCGGACACATTTAAGCACGGCGCCGCCCGGGCACATTTAAGCGCGGCGCCGCCCGGACACATTTTAGCGCGGCGCCGCCCGGACACATTGTACTTGTGGGGCTGGGAGGTTGTGGGGAACATCTGGAGAAGGTGTCTGTAGGGTTTGGGGGAGCACCTACAGGGTTTGGGGTGGGATCTGTGGGGCTGGGGGGGGTCTCTATGGGGCCGGAGGGGTTTGGGGGGGGATGTGACCCTATGGGGTGTCCCCCCCAGAGCCCCAACCCGCGGCTGACCTAGCATTTTAGCGTGGCCGCCGTCCACCGGCAGCTTCATGCCCGTCTTCCGCTCCCAGTGGCCCGCGGGGCGCCCGGTGGCCCTACCGGCGTCACCAGCGGCCACCTTGGGGTCAACGGCGGCAGTTTTGGGGTCAACGGCAGCGGTTTTAGGGTTTCGGTCTGGGGGGTGCTGACATGCCCCCCCCCGTACCCCCCCAGGAATCCTGGCCCTGCAGCTGCCCCCGGGGGGGCTCGACGCCGAGTCCTACAGGTGAGAACCAGTCCCCTCCGCCCCCTAAATGCGCCCCCAGCCCCCCAAATGCCCCCAGCCCCCCCCCAAATTAACCCCCCCCAATTTATTCCCCCCCCCCCAGCGCCTGCCTCCACCTGGCCGAGATGCAGCGTCGGGTGCGGGAGGCGCTGGCGGAGCGCGAGCGGCTGCTGCGGGAACGGGTAGGACGGCGGGGGGTACAAAACTGGGGGGGGGCACCAAGGGGGGGGGGGTCCATGGGGCTTGGGGGGACCCCAAGGGTTGGGGGGAACCAAAATGAGGGGAAAACCAAGTGTGTGGGGTGCGCTTGCCGGGGGGACGCATTTGCAAGGCCCACCGGGGGAGGAACCAAAATGAGGGGGGAACCAAGTGTGCGGGGTGCGGTTGCCGGGGGGACGCATTTGCGGGGCGCACCGGGGGGGGGGGGGGGAACCAAAATGAAGGGGGAACCAAGTGTGCGGGGTGCGGTTGCCGGGGGGACGCATATGCGGGTCGCACCGGGGGGGAACCAATATGAGGGGGGAACCAAGTGTGCGGGGTGCGGTTGCCGGGGGGACGCATTTGCGGGGCGCACCGGGGGGAACCAATATGAGGGGGGAACCAAGTGTGCGGGGTGCGGTTGCCGGGGGGACGCATTTGCGGGGCGCAACGGGGGGGGTCCATGGGGCTTGGGTTAGGGTTAGGGTTAGGGTTAGGGTTAGGGTTAGGGTTAGGGTTAGGGTTAGGGTTAGGGTTAGGTTAAGCGTAGTGAGATCCTCTCCTGAGCCTATGTTATTTTCCAAAGATTGATTGACGCTTTTAAGGTTTCAGGGGTAGGGCACTAGGGTTGGGTTTCAGGGTAAGTATTCTCAGGGTTTATGTTTAGGATTTTCAGTTGTTTAGGTTTGGATTTTTAACGGTTAGTATTTTAGGGATTTGGGGGTTAAGGTTTTAAGTTTTTCAGGGTTAGTGTGTTAGGGTTTTAGAGTTTATGGGTTGTAGTGTTGAATGGTTTTTTAGGGTTAGGGTCTTAGGGTTTTCTTTTTGGTCAATTATTTAGGGTTAGGGTTTTTAAATTTTATTTTTATTTATTTATTTATTTATTTATTTATTTATTCAGGTTAGGTTCTCCAGGGTTAGGGTTTTGAGTGTCCTAATTTTTTGGGTTAGGGTTTGGAGCATCGTAATTTTTTGCGTTAGGGTTTTGAGCATCTTAATATTTTGTGTTAGTGCTTTGAGCGTCTTATTTTTTTGGATTAGTGTTTGGAGCGTTTTTGGGTTTAGGTTTTTGGGTTTTTAGGTTTTAGTTTTTGGGTTTAGGTTTTGAGAGTCCTATTTTTTGGCTTGGGATTTGAACGTCTTAATTTTGTGGGCTTGGGATTTGAACGTCTTAATTTATTGGGTTAGGAGTTTTAGGCATAGGTCTTCAGGTGTTTAGTGTGGTAAATATTTTGGGTTATGTCTGTAGGGGTTTGGAGGATTTTTAGGGTTAGGGCTTGAGGCTTTTTTGTAAAGGCGGTAAGGGCTAGGGTTACAGTGCGTGCTGGTAAATGTAATTCTTGAAAACTCGGCCCGTGATTGGCTGTGCCGGCTGTCCAAGGAATGCTGGTAAATATAGTTTTCCGGCACCAGGCTACCGGGAGGCCATGTTGGGTGCCCAGAGCATGCCTGGAAATGCAGGGTTAGGGTTAGGGTTAGGGTTAGGGCACATTTTAGCGCGACGCCGCCCGGACACATTTTAGCGCGGCGCCGCCCGGACACATTTAAGCACGGCGCCGCCCGGGCACATTTAAGCGCGGCGCCGCCCGGACACATTTTAGCGCGGCGCCGCCCGGACACATTGTACTTGTGGGGCTGGGAGGTTGTGGGGAACATCTGGAGAAGGTGTCTGTAGGGTTTGGGGGAGCACCTACAGGGTTTGGGGTGGGATCTGTGGGGCTGGGGGGGGTCTCTATGGGGCCGGAGGGGTTTGGGGGGGGATGTGACCCTATGGGGTGTCCCCCCCAGAGCCCCAACCCGCGGCTGACCTAGCATTTTAGCGTGGCCGCCGTCCACCGGCAGCTTCATGCCCGTCTTCCGCTCCCAGTGGCCCGCGGGGCGCCCGGTGGCCCTACCGGCGTCACCAGCGGCCACCTTGGGGTCAACGGCGGCAGTTTTGGGGTCAACGGCAGCGGTTTTAGGGTTTCGGTCTGGGGGGTGCTGACATGCCCCCCCCCGTACCCCCCCAGGCATCCTGGCCCTGCAGCTGCCCCCGGGGGGGCTCGACGCCGAGTCCTACAGGTGAGAACCAGTCCCCTCCGCCCCCTAAATGCGCCCCCAGCCCCCCAAATGCCCCCAGCCCCCCCCCAAATTAACCCCCCCCAATTTATTCCCCCCCCCCCAGCGCCTGCCTCCACCTGGCCGAGATGCAGCGTCGGGTGCGGGAGGCGCTGGCGGAGCGCGAGCAGCTGCTGCGGGCACGGGTAGGACGGCGGGGGGTACAAAACTGGGGGGGGGCACCAAGGGGGGGGGGGTCCATGGGGCTTGGGGGGACCCCAAGGGTTGGGGGGAACCAAAATGAGGGGAAAACCAAGTGTGTGGGGTGCGCTTGCCGGGGGGACGCATTTGCAAGGCCCACCGGGGGAGGAACCAAAATGAGGGGGGAACCAAGTGTGCGGGGTGCGGTTGCCAGGGGGACGCATTTGCGGGGCGCACCGGGGGGGGAACCAAAATGAAGGGGGAACCAAATGTGCGGGGTGCGGTTGCCGGGGGGACGCATTTGCAGGTCGCACCGGGGGGGGAACCAATATGAGGGGGGAACCAAGTGTGCGGGGTGCGGTTGCCGGGGGGACGCATTTGCGGGGCGCACCGGCGGGGAACCAATATGAGGGGGGAACCAAGTGTGCGGGGTGCGGTTGCCGGGGGGACGCATTTGCGGGGCGCACCGGGGGGGGGTCCATGGGGCTTGGGTTAGGGTTAGGGTTAGGGTTAGGGTTAGGGTTAGGGTTAGGGTTAGGGTTAGGGTTAGGGTTAGGGTTAGGGTTAGGGTTAGGGTTAGGTTAAGCGTAGTGAGATCCTCTCCTGAGCCTATGTTATTTTCCAAAGATTGATTGACGCTTTTAAGGTTTCAGGGGTAGGGCACTAGGGTTGGGTTTCAGGGTAAGTGTTCTCAGGGTTTATGTTTAGGATTTTCAGTTGTTTAGGTTTGGATTTTTAACGGTTAGTATTTTAGGGATTTGGGGGTTAAGGTTTTAAGTTTTTCAGGGTTAGTGTGTTAGGGTTTTAGAGTTTATGGGTTGTAGTGTTGAATGGTTTTTTAGGGTTAGGGTCTTAGGGTTTTCTTTTTGGTCAATTATTTAGGGTTAGGGTTTTTAAATTTTATTTTTATTTATTTATTTATTTATTTATTTATTTATTCAGGTTAGGTTCTCCAGGGTTAGGGTTTTGAGTGTCCTAATTTTTTGGGTTAGGGTTTGGAGCATCGTAATTTTTTGCGTTAGGGTTTTGAGCATCTTAATATTTTGTGTTAGTGCTTTGAGCGTCTTATTTTTTTGGATTAGTGTTTGGAGCGTTTTTGGGTTTAGGTTTTTGGGTTTTTAGGTTTTAGTTTTTGGGTTTAGGTTTTGAGAGTCCTATTTTTTGGCTTGGGATTTGAACGTCTTAATTTTGTGGGCTTGGGATTTGAACGTCTTAATTTATTGGGTTAGGAGTTTTAGGCATAGGTCTTCAGGTGTTTAGTGTGGTAAATATTTTGGGTTATGTCTGTAGGGGTTTGGAGGATTTTTAGGGTTAGGGCTTGAGGCTTTTTTGTAAAGGCGGTAAGGGCTAGGGTTACAGTGCGTGCTGGTAAATGTAATTCTTGAAAACTCGGCCCGTGATTGGCTGTGCCGGCTGTCCAAGGAATGCTGGTAAATATAGTTTTCCGGCACCAGGCTACCGGGAGGCCATGTTGGGTGCCCAGAGCATGCCTGGAAATGCAGGGTTAGGGTTAGGGTTAGGGTTAGGGTTAGGGCACATTTTAGCGCGACGCCGCCCGGACACATTTTAGCGCGGCGCCGCCCGGACACATTTAAGCACGGCGCCGCCCGGGCACATTTAAGCGCGGCGCCGCCCGGACACATTTTAGCGCGGCGCCGCCCGGACACATTGTACTTGTGGGGCTGGGAGGTTGTGGGGAACATCTGGAGAAGGTGTCTGTAGGGTTTGGGGGAGCACCTACAGGGTTTGGGGTGGGATCTGTGGGGCTGGGGGGGGTCTCTATGGGGCCGGAGGGGTTTGGGGGGGGATGTGACCCTATGGGGTGTCCCCCCCAGAGCCCCAACCCGCGGCTGACCTAGCATTTTAGCGTGGCCGCCGTCCACCGGCAGCTTCATGCCCGTCTTCCGCTCCCAGTGGCCCGCGGGGCGCCCGGTGGCCCTACCGGCGTCACCAGCGGCCACCTTGGGGTCAACGGCGGCAGTTTTGGGGTCAACGGCAGCGGTTTTAGGGTTTCGGTCTGGGGGGTGCTGACATGCCCCCCCCCGTACCCCCCCAGGCATCCTGGCCCTGCAGCTGCCCCCGGGGGGGCTCGACGCCGAGTCCTACAGGTGAGAACCAGTCCCCTCCGCCCCCTAAATGCGCCCCCAGCCCCCCAAATGCCCCCAGCCCCCCCCCAAATTAACCCCCCCCAATTTATTCCCCCCCCCCCCAGCGCCTGCCTCCACCTGGCCGAGATGCAGCGTCGGGTGCGGGAGGCGCTGGCGGAGCGCGAGCAGCTGCTGCGGGCACGGGTAGGACGGCGGGGGGTACAAAACTGGGGGGGGGCACCAAGGGGGGGGGGGTCCATGGGGCTTGGGGGGACCCCAAGGGTTGGGGGGAACCAAAATGAGGGGAAAACCAAGTGTGTGGGGTGCGCTTGCCGGGGGGACGCATTTGCAAGGCCCACCGGGGGAGGAACCAAAATGAGGGGGGAACCAAGTGTGCGGGGTGCGGTTGCCGGGGGGACGCATTTGCGGGGCGCACCGGGGGGGGAACCAAAATGAAGGGGGAACCAAATGTGCGGGGTGCGGTTGCCGGGGGGACGCATTTGCAGGTCGCACCGGGGGGGGAACCAATATGAGGGGGGAACCAAGTGTGCGGGGTGCGGTTGCCGGGGGGACGCATTTGCGGGGCGCACCGGCGGGGAACCAATATGAGGGGGGAACCAAGTGTGCGGGGTGCGGTTGCCGGGGGGACGCATTTGCGGGGCGCAACGGGGGGGGTCCATGGGGCTTGGGTTAGGGTTAGGGTTAGGGTTAGGGTTAGGGTTAGGGTTAGGGTTAGGGTTAGGGTTAGGGTTAGGGTTAGGGTTAGGGTTAGGGTTAGGGTTAGGGTTAGGTTAAGCGTAGTGAGATCCTCTCCTGAGCCTATGTTATTTTCCAAAGATTGATTGACGCTTTTAAGGTTTCAGGGGTAGGGCACTAGGGTTGGGTTTCAGGGTAAGTATTCTCAGGGTTTATGTTTAGGATTTTCAGTTGTTTAGGTTTGGATTTTTAACGGTTAGTATTTTAGGGATTTGGGGGTTAAGGTTTTAAGTTTTTCAGGGTTAGTGTGTTAGGGTTTTAGAGTTTATGGGTTGTAGTGTTGAATGGTTTTTTAGGGTTAGGGTCTTAGGGTTTTCTTTTTGGTCAATTATTTAGGGTTAGGGTTTTTAAATTTTATTTTTATTTATTTATTTATTTATTTATTTATTTATTCAGGTTAGGTTCTCCAGGGTTAGGGTTTTGAGTGTCCTAATTTTTTGGGTTAGGGTTTGGAGCATCGTAATTTTTTGCGTTAGGGTTTTGAGCATCTTAATATTTTGTGTTAGTGCTTTGAGCGTCTTATTTTTTTGGATTAGTGTTTGGAGCGTTTTTGGGTTTAGGTTTTTGGGTTTTTAGGTTTTAGTTTTTGGGTTTAGGTTTTGAGAGTCCTATTTTTTGGCTTGGGATTTGAACGTCTTAATTTTGTGGGCTTGGGATTTGAACGTCTTAATTTATTGGGTTAGGAGTTTTAGGCATAGGTCTTCAGGTGTTTAGTGTGGTAAATATTTTGGGTTATGTCTGTAGGGGTTTGGAGGATTTTTAGGGTTAGGGCTTGAGGCTTTTTTGTAAAGGCGGTAAGGGCTAGGGTTACAGTGCGTGCTGGTAAATGTAATTCTTGAAAACTCGGCCCGTGATTGGCTGTGCCGGCTGTCCAAGGAATGCTGGTAAATATAGTTTTCCGGCACCAGGCTACCGGGAGGCCATGTTGGGTGCCCAGAGCATGCCTGGAAATGCAGGGTTAGGGTTAGGGTTAGGGTTAGGGCACATTTTAGCGCGACGCCGCCCGGACACATTTTAGCGCGGCGCCGCCCGGACACATTTAAGCACGGCGCCGCCCGGGCACATTTAAGCGCGGCGCCGCCCGGACACATTTTAGCGCGGCGCCGCCCGGACACATTGTACTTGTGGGGCTGGGAGGTTGTGGGGAACATCTGGAGAAGGTGTCTGTAGGGTTTGGGGGAGCACCTACAGGGTTTGGGGTGGGATCTGTGGGGCTGGGGGGGGTCTCTATGGGGCCGGAGGGGTTTGGGGGGGGATGTGACCCTATGGGGTGTCCCCCCCAGAGCCCCAACCCGCGGCTGACCTAGCATTTTAGCGTGGCCGCCGTCCACCGGCAGCTTCATGCCCGTCTTCCGCTCCCAGTGGCCCGCGGGGCGCCCGGTGGCCCTACCGGCGTCACCAGCGGCCACCTTGGGGTCAACGGCGGCAGTTTTGGGGTCAACGGCAGCGGTTTTAGGGTTTCGGTCTGGGGGGTGCTGACATGCCCCCCCCCGTACCCCCCCAGGCATCCTGGCCCTGCAGCTGCCCCCGGGGGGGCTCGACGCCGAGTCCTACAGGTGAGAACCAGTCCCCTCCGCCCCCTAAATGCGCCCCCAGCCCCCCAAATGCCCCCAGCCCCCCCCCAAATTAACCCCCCCCAATTTATTCCCCCCCCCCCAGCGCCTGCCTCCACCTGGCCGAGATGCAGCGTCGGGTGCGGGAGGCGCTGGCGGAGCGCGAGCAGCTGCTGCGGGCACGGGTAGGACGGCGGGGGGTACAAAACTGGGGGGGGGCACCAAGGGGGGGGGGGTCCATGGGGCTTGGGGGGACCCCAAGGGTTGGGGGGAACCAAAATGAGGGGAAAACCAAGTGTGTGGGGTGCGCTTGCCGGGGGGACGCATTTGCAAGGCCCACCGGGGGAGGAACCAAAATGAGGGGGGAACCAAGTGTGCGGGGTGCGGTTGCCGGGGGGACGCATTTGCGGGGCGCACCGGGGGGGGGGAACCAAAATGAAGGGGGAACCAAGTGTGCGGGGTGCGGTTGCCGGGGGGACGCATTTGCGGGTCGCACCGGGGGGGTACCAATATGAGGGGGGAACCAAGTGTGCGGGGTGCGGTTGCCGGGGGGACGCATTTGCGGGGCGCACCGGGGGGGGAACCAATATGAGGGGGGAACCAAGTGTGCGGGGTGCGCTTGCCGGGGGGACGCATTTGCAGGGCGCACCGGGGGGGGTCCATGGGGCTTGGGTTAGGGTTAGGGTTAGGGTTAGGGTTAGGGTTAGGGTTAGGGTTAGGGTTAGGGTTAGGGTTAGGGTTAGGGTTAGGGTTAGGTTAAGCGTAGTGAGATCCTCTCCTGAGCCTATGTTATTTTCCAAAGATTGATTGACGCTTTTAAGGTTTCAGGGGTAGGGCACTAGTGTTGGGTTTCAGGGTAAGTATTCTCAGGGTTTATGTTTAGGATTTTCAGTTGTTTAGGTTTGGATTTTTAACGGTTAGTATTTTAGGGATTTGGGGGTTAAGGTTTTAAGTTTTTCAGGGTTAGTGTGTTAGGGTTTTAGAGTTTATGGGTTGTAGTGTTGAATGGTTTTTTAGGGTTAGGGTCTTAGGGTTTTCTTTTTGGTCAATTATTTAGGGTTAGGGTTTTTAAATTTTATTTTTATTTATTTATTTATTTATTTATTTATTTATTCAGGTTAGGTTCTCCAGGGTTAGGGTTTTGAGTGTCCTAATTTTTTGGGTTAGGGTTTGGAGCATCGTAATTTTTTGCGTTAGGGTTTTGAGCATCTTAATATTTTGTGTTAGTGCTTTGAGCGTCTTATTTTTTTGGATTAGTGTTTGGAGCGTTTTTGGGTTTAGGTTTTTGGGTTTTTAGGTTTTAGTTTTTGGGTTTAGGTTTTGAGAGTCCTATTTTTTGGCTTGGGATTTGAACGTCTTAATTTTGTGGGCTTGGGATTTGAACGTCTTAATTTATTGGGTTAGGAGTTTTAGGCATAGGTCTTCAGGTGTTTAGTGTGGTAAATATTTTGGGTTATGTCTGTAGGGGTTTGGAGGATTTTTAGGGTTAGGGCTTGAGGCTTTTTTGTAAAGGCGGTAAGGGCTAGGGTTACAGTGCGTGCTGGTAAATGTAATTCTTGAAAACTCGGCCCGTGATTGGCTGTGCCGGCTGTCCAAGGAATGCTGGTAAATATAGTTTTCCGGCACCAGGCTACCGGGAGGCCATGTTGGGTGCCCAGAGCATGCCTGGAAATGCAGGGTTAGGGTTAGGGTTAGGGTTAGGGCACATTTTAGCGCGACGCCGCCCGGACACATTTTAGCGCGGCGCCGCCCGGACACATTTAAGCACGGCGCCGCCCGGGCACATTTAAGCGCGGCGCCGCCCGGACACATTTTAGCGCGGCGCCGCCCGGACACATTGTACTTGTGGGGCTGGGAGGTTGTGGGGAACATCTGGAGAAGGTGTCTGTAGGGTTTGGGGGAGCACCTACAGGGTTTGGGGTGGGATCTGTGGGGCTGGGGGGGGTCTCTATGGGGCCGGAGGGGTTTGGGGGGGGATGTGACCCTATGGGGTGTCCCCCCCAGAGCCCCAACCCGCGGCTGACCTAGCATTTTAGCGTGGCCGCCGTCCACCGGCAGCTTCATGCCCGTCTTCCGCTCCCAGTGGCCCGCGGGGCGCCCGGTGGCCCTACCGGCGTCACCAGCGGCCACCTTGGGGTCAACGGCGGCAGTTTTGGGGTCAACGGCAGCGGTTTTAGGGTTTCGGTCTGGGGGGTGCTGACATGCCCCCCCCCGTACCCCCCCAGGCATCCTGGCCCTGCAGCTGCCCCCGGGGGGGCTCGACGCCGAGTCCTACAGGTGAGAACCAGTCCCCTCCGCCCCCTAAATGCGCCCCCAGCCCCCCAAATGCCCCCAGCCCCCCCCCAAATTAACCCCCCCCAATTTATTCCCCCCCCCCCAGCGCCTGCCTCCACCTGGCCGAGATGCAGCGTCGGGTGCGGGAGGCGCTGGCGGAGCGCGAGCAGCTGCTGCGGGCACAGGTAGGACGGCGGGGGGTACAAAACTGGGGGGGGGCACCAAGGGGGGGGGGGGTCCATGGGGCTTGGGGGGACCCCAAGGGTTGGGGGGAACCAAAATGAGGGGAAAACCAAGTGTGTGGGGTGCGCTTGCCGGGGGGACGCATTTGCAAGGCCCACCGGGGGAGGAACCAAAATGAGGGGGGAACCAAGTGTGCGGGGTGCGGTTGCCGGGGGGACGCATTTGCGGGGCGCACCGGGGGGGGGGGAACCAAAATGAAGGGGGAACCAAGTGTGCGGGGTGCGGTTGCCGGGGGGACGCATTTGCGGGTAGCACCGGGGGGGTACCAATATGAGGGGGGAACCAAGTGTGCGGGGTGCGGTTGCCGGGGGGACGCATTTGCGGGGCGCACCGGGGGGGAACCAATATGAGGGGGGAACCAAGTGTGCGGGGTGCGCTTGCCGGGGGGACGCATTTGCGGGGCGCACCGGGGGGGGTCCATGGGGCTTGGGTTAGGGTTAGGGTTAGGGTTAGGGTTAGGGTTAGGGTTAGGGTTAGGGTTAGGGTTAGGGTTAGGGTTAGGGTTAGGGTTAGGGTTAGGGTTAGGTTAAGCGTAGTGAGATCCTCTCCTGAGCCTATGTTATTTTCCAAAGATTGATTGACGCTTTTAAGGTTTCAGGGGTAGGGCACTAGTGTTGGGTTTCAGGGTAAGTATTCTCAGGGTTTATGTTTAGGATTTTCAGTTGTTTAGGTTTGGATTTTTAACGGTTAGTATTTTAGGGATTTGGGGGTTAAGGTTTTAAGTTTTTCAGGGTTAGTGTGTTAGGGTTTTAGAGTTTATGGGTTGTAGTGTTGAATGGTTTTTTAGGGTTAGGGTCTTAGGGTTTTCTTTTTGGTCAATTATTTAGGGTTAGGGTTTTTAAATTTTATTTTTATTTATTTATTTATTTATTTATTTATTTATTCAGGTTAGGTTCTCCAGGGTTAGGGTTTTGAGTGTCCTAATTTTTTGGGTTAGGGTTTGGAGCATCGTAATTTTTTGCGTTAGGGTTTTGAGCATCTTAATATTTTGTGTTAGTGCTTTGAGCGTCTTATTTTTTTGGATTAGTGTTTGGAGCGTTTTTGGGTTTAGGTTTTTGGGTTTTTAGGTTTTAGTTTTTGGGTTTAGGTTTTGAGAGTCCTATTTTTTGGCTTGGGATTTGAACGTCTTAATTTTGTGGGCTTGGGATTTGAACGTCTTAATTTATTGGGTTAGGAGTTTTAGGCATAGGTCTTCAGGTGTTTAGTGTGGTAAATATTTTGGGTTATGTCTGTAGGGGTTTGGAGGATTTTTAGGGTTAGGGCTTGAGGCTTTTTTGTAAAGGCGGTAAGGGCTAGGGTTACAGTGCGTGCTGGTAAATGTAATTCTTGAAAACTCGGCCCGTGATTGGCTGTGCCGGCTGTCCAAGGAATGCTGGTAAATATAGTTTTCCGGCACCAGGCTACCGGGAGGCCATGTTGGGTGCCCAGAGCATGCCTGGAAATGCAGGGTTAGGGTTAGGGTTAGGGTTAGGGCACATTTTAGCGCGACGCCGCCCGGACACATTTTAGCGCGGCGCCGCCCGGACACATTTAAGCACGGCGCCGCCCGGGCACATTTAAGCGCGGCGCCGCCCGGACACATTTTAGCGCGGCGCCGCCCGGACACATTGTACTTGTGGGGCTGGGAGGTTGTGGGGAACATCTGGAGAAGGTGTCTGTAGGGTTTGGGGGAGCACCTACAGGGTTTGGGGTGGGATCTGTGGGGCTGGGGGGGGTCTCTATGGGGCCGGAGGGGTTTGGGGGGGGATGTGACCCTATGGGGTGTCCCCCCCAGAGCCCCAACCCGCGGCTGACCTAGCATTTTAGCGTGGCCGCCGTCCACCGGCAGCTTCATGCCCGTCTTCCGCTCCCAGTGGCCCGCGGGGGCGCCCGGTGGCCCTACCGGCGTCACCAGCGGCCACCTTGGGGTCAACGGCGGCAGTTTTGGGGTCAACGGCAGCGGTTTTAGGGTTTCGGTCTGGGGGGTGCTGACATGCCCCCCCCCGTACCCCCCCAGGCATCCTGGCCCTGCAGCTGCCCCCGGGGGGGCTCGACGCCGAGTCCTACAGGTGAGAACCAGTCCCCTCCGCCCCCTAAATGCGCCCCCAGCCCCCCAAATGCCCCCAGCCCCCCCCCAAATTAACCCCCCCCAATTTATTCCCCCCCCCCAGCGCCTGCCTCCACCTGGCCGAGATGCAGCGTCGGGTGCGGGAGGCGCTGGCGGAGCGCGAGCAGCTGCTGCGGGCACGGGTAGGACGGCGGGGGGTACAAAACTGGGGGGGGGCACCAAGGGGGGGGGGGGGTCCATGGGGCTTGGGGGGACCCCAAGGGTTGGGGGGAACCAAAATGAGGGGAAAACCAAGTGTGTGGGGTGCGCTTGCCGGGGGGACGCATTTGCAAGGCCCACCGGGGGAGGAACCAAAATGAGGGGGGAACCAAGTGTGCGGGGTGCGGTTGCCGGGGGGACGCATTTGCGGGGCGCACCGGGGGGGGGGAACCAAAATGAAGGGGGAACCAAGTGTGCGGGGTGCGGTTGCCGGGGGGACGCATTTGCGGGTCGCACCGGGGGGGAACCAATATGAGGGGGGAACCAAGTGTGCGGGGTGCGGTTGCCGGGGGACGCATTTGCGGGGCGCACCGGGGGGAACCAATATGAGGGGGGAACCAAGTGTGCGGGGTGCGGTTGCCGGGGGGACGCATTTGCGGGGCGCAACGGGGGGGGTCCATGGGGCTTGGGTTAGGGTTAGGGTTAGGGTTAGGGTTAGGGTTAGGGTTAGGGTTAGGGTTAGGGTTAGGGTTAGGGTTAGGGTTAGGGTTAGGTTAAGCGTAGTGAGATCCTCTCCTGAGCCTATGTTATTTTCCAAAGATTGATTGACGCTTTTAAGGTTTCAGGGGTAGGGCACTAGGGTTGGGTTTCAGGGTAAGTATTCTCAGGGTTTATGTTTAGGATTTTCAGTTGTTTAGGTTTGGATTTTTAACGGTTAGTATTTTAGGGATTTGGGGGTTAAGGTTTTAAGTTTTTCAGGGTTAGTGTGTTAGGGTTTTAGAGTTTATGGGTTGTAGTGTTGAATGGTTTTTTAGGGTTAGGGTCTTAGGGTTTTCTTTTTGGTCAATTATTTAGGGTTAGGGTTTTTAAATTTTATTTTTATTTATTTATTTATTTATTTATTTATTTATTCAGGTTAGGTTCTCCAGGGTTAGGGTTTTGAGTGTCCTAATTTTTTGGGTTAGGGTTTGGAGCATCGTAATTTTTGCGTTAGGGTTTTGAGCATCTTAATATTTTGTGTTAGTGCTTTGAGCGTCTTATTTTTTTGGATTAGTGTTTGGAGCGTTTTTGGGTTTAGGTTTTTGGGTTTTTAGGTTTTAGTTTTTGGGTTTAGGTTTTGAGAGTCCTATTTTTTGGCTTGGGATTTGAACGTCTTAATTTTGTGGGCTTGGGATTTGAACGTCTTAATTTATTGGGTTAGGAGTTTTAGGCATAGGTCTTCAGGTGTTTAGTGTGGTAAATATTTTGGGTTATGTCTGTAGGGGTTTGGAGGATTTTTAGGGTTAGGGCTTGAGGCTTTTTTGTAAAGGCGGTAAGGGCTCGGGTTACAGTGCGTGCTGGTAAATGTAATTCTTGAAAACTCGGCCCGTGATTGGCTGTGCCGGCTGTCCAAGGAATGCTGGTAAATATAGTTTTCCGGCACCAGGCTACCGGGAGGCCATGTTGGGTGCCCAGAGCATGCCTGGAAATGCAGGGTTAGGGTTAGGGTTAGGGTTAGGGCACATTTTAGCGCGACGCCGCCCGGACACATTTTAGCGCGGCGCCGCCCGGACACATTTAAGCACGGCGCCGCCCGGGCACATTTAAGCGCGGCGCCGCCCGGACACATTTTAGCGCGGCGCCGCCCGGACACATTGTACTTGTGGGGCTGGGAGGTTGTGGGGAACATCTGGAGAAGGTGTCTGTAGGGTTTGGGGGAGCACCTACAGGGTTTGGGGTGGGATCTGTGGGGCTGGGGGGGGTCTCTATGGGGCCGGAGGGGCTTCTGGGGGCGGGATGTGACCGGTGGCCCTACCGGCGTCACCAGCGGCCACCTTGGGGTCAACGGCGGCAGTTTTGGGGTCAACGGCAGCGGTTTTAGGGTTTCGGTCTGGGGGGTGCTGACATGCCCCCCCCCGTACCCCCCCAGGCATCCTGGCCCTGCAGCTGCCCCCGGGGGGGCTCGACGCCGAGTCCTACAGGTGAGAACCAGTCCCCTCCGCCCCCTAAATGCGCCCCCAGCCCCCCAAATGCCCCCAGCCCCCCCCCAAATTAACCCCCCCCAATTTATTCCCCCCCCCCCAGCGCCTGCCTCCACCTGGCCGAGATGCAGCGTCGGGTGCGGGAGGCGCTGGCGGAGCGCGAGCGGCTGCTGCGGGCACGGGTAGGACGGCGGGGGGTACAAAACTGGGGGGGGGCACCAAGGGGGGGGGGTCCATGGGGCTTGGGGGGACCCCAAGGGTTGGGGGGAACCAAAATGAGGGGAAAACCAAGTGTGTGGGGTGCGCTTGCCGGGGGGACGCATTTGCAAGGCCCACCGGGGGAGGAACCAAAATGAGGGGGGAACCAAGTGTGCGGGGTGCGGTTGCCGGGGGGACGCATTTGCGGGGCGCACCGGGGGGGGGGGAACCAAAATGAAGGGGGAACCAAGTGTGCGGGGTGCGGTTGCCGGGGGGACGCATTTGCGGGGCGCAACGGGGGGGGTCCATGGGGCTTGGGTTAGGGTTAGGGTTAGGGTTAGGGTTAGGGTTAGGGTTAGGGTTAGGGTTAGGGTTAGGGTTAGGGTTAGGTTAAGCGTAGTGAGATCCTCTCTTGAGCCTATGTTATTTTCCAAAGATTGATTGACGCTTTTAAGGTTTCAGGGGTAGGGCACTAGGGTTGGGTTTCAGGGTAAGTATTCTCAGGGTTTATGTTTAGGATTTTCAGTTGTTTAGGTTTGGATTTTTAACGGTTAGTATTTTAGGGATTTGGGGGTTAAGGTTTTAAGTTTTTCAGGGTTAGTGTGTTAGGGTTTTAGAGTTTATGGGTTGTAGTGTTGAAAGGTTTTTTAGGGTTAGGGTCTTAGGGTTTTCTTTTTGGTCAATTATTTAGGGTTAGGGTTTTTAAATTTTATTTTTATTTATTTATTTATTTATTTATTTATTTATTCAGGTTAGGTTCTCCAGGGTTAGGGTTTTGAGTGTCCTAATTTTTTGGGTTAGGGTTTGGAGCATCGTAATTTTTTGCGTTAGGGTTTTGAGCATCTTAATATTTTGTGTTAGTGCTTTGAGCGTCTTATTTTTTTGGATTAGTGTTTGGAGCGTTTTTGGGTTTAGGTTTTTGGGTTTTTAGGTTTTAGTTTTTGGGTTTAGGTTTTGAGAGTCCTATTTTTTGGCTTGGGATTTGAACGTCTTAATTTTGTGGGCTTGGGATTTGAACGTCTTAATTTATTGGGTTAGGAGTTTTAGGCATAGGTCTTCAGGTGTTTAGTGTGGTAAATATTTTGGGTTATGTCTGTAGGGGTTTGGAGGATTTTTAGGGTTAGGGCTTGAGGCTTTTTTGTAAAGGCGGTAAGGGCTAGGGTTACAGTGCGTGCTGGTAAATGTAATTCTTGAAAACTCGGCCCGTGATTGGCTGTGCCGGCTGTCCAAGGAATGCTGGTAAATATAGTTTTCCGGCACCAGGCTACCGGGAGGCCATGTTGGGTGCCCAGAGCATGCCTGGAAATGCAGGGTTAGGGTTAGGGTTAGGGTTAGGGCACATTTTAGCGCGACGCCGCCCGGACACATTTTAGCGCGGCGCCGCCCGGACACATTTAAGCACGGCGCCGCCCGGGCACATTTAAGCGCGGCGCCGCCCGGACACATTTTAGCGCGGCGCCGCCCGGACACATTGTACTTGTGGGGCTGGGAGGTTGTGGGGAACATCTGGAGAAGGTGTCTGTAGGGTTTGGGGGAGCACCTACAGGGTTTGGGGTGGGATCTGTGGGGCTGGGGGGGGTCTCTATGGGGCCGGAGGGGTTTGGGGGGGGATGTGACCCTATGGGGTGTCCCCCCCAGAGCCCCAACCCGCGGCTGACCTAGCATTTTAGCGTGGCCGCCGTCCACCGGCAGCTTCATGCCCGTCTTCCGCTCCCAGTGGCCCGCGGGGCGCCCGGTGGCCCTACCGGCGTCACCAGCGGCCACCTTGGGGTCAACGGCGGCAGTTTTGGGGTCAACGGCAGCGGTTTTAGGGTTTCGGTCTGGGGGGTGCTGACATGCCCCCCCCCGTACCCCCCCAGGCATCCTGGCCCTGCAGCTGCCCCCGGGGGGGCTCGACGCCGAGTCCTACAGGTGAGAACCAGTCCCCTCCGCCCCCTAAATGCGCCCCCAGCCCCCCAAATGCCCCCAGCCCCCCCCCAAATTAACCCCCCCCAATTTATTCCCCCCCCCCCAGCGCCTGCCTCCACCTGGCCGAGATGCAGCGTCGGGTGCGGGAGGCGCTGGCGGAGCGCGAGCGGCTGCTGCGGGCACGGGTAGGACGGCGGGGGGTACAAAACTGGGGGGGGGCACCAAGGGGGGGGGGTCCATGGGGCTTGGGGGGACCCCAAGGGTTGGGGGGAACCAAAATGAGGGGAAAACCAAGTGTGTGGGGTGCGCTTGCCGGGGGGACGCATTTGCAAGGCCCACCGGGGGAGGAACCAAAATGAGGGGGGAACCAAGTGTGCGGGGTGCGGTTGCCGGGGGGACGCATTTGCGGGGCGCACCGGGGGGGGGAACCAAAATGAAGGGGGAACCAAGTGTGCGGGGTGCGGTTGCCGGGGGGACGCATTTGCGGGTCGCACCGGGGGGGGAACCAATATGAGGGGGGAACCAAGTGTGCGGGGTGCGGTTGCCGGGGGGACGCATTTGCGGGGCGCACCGGGGGGGAACCAATATGAGGGGGGAACCAAGTGTGCGGGGTGCGGTTGCCGGGGGGACGCATATGCGGAGCGCAACGGGGGGGGTCCATGGGGCTTGGGTTAGGGTTAGGGTTAGGGTTAGGGTTAGGGTTAGGGTTAGGGTTAGGGTTAGGGTTAGGGTTAGGTTAAGCGTAGTGAGATCCTCTCCTGAGCCTATGTTATTTTCCAAAGATTGATTGACGCTTTTAAGGTTTCAGGGGTAGGGCACTAGGGTTGGGTTAGGGTTAGGGTTAGGGTTAGGGTTAGGGTTAGGGTTAGGGTTAGGGTTAGGGTTAGGGTTAGGGTTAGGGTTAGGGTTAGGGTTAGGGTTAGGGTCAGGGTCAGAGTCAGAGTCAGGGTAAGCGTAGTGTTAGGGTTAGGGTTAGGGTTAGGGTTAGGGTTAGGGTTAGGGTTAGGGTTAGGGTTAGGGTTAGGGGTTAGGGTAAGGGTTAGGGTTAGGGTTAGGGTTAGGGTTAGGGTTAGGGTTAGGGTTAGGGTTAGGGTTAGGGTTAGGGTTAGGGTTAGGGTTAGGGTTAGGGTTAGGGTTAGGGTTAGGGTTTGGGTTAGGGTTAGGGTTAGGGTTAGGGTTAGGGTTAGGGTTAGGGTTAGGGTTAGGGTTAGGGTTAGGGTTAGGGTTAGGGTTAGGGTCAGAGTCAGGGTAAGCGTAGTGAGATCCTCTCCTGAGCCTATGTTATTTTCCAAAGATTGATTCACGCTGTTAAGGTTTCAGGGGTAGGGCACTAGGGTTGGGTTTCAGGGTAAGTATTCTCAGGGTTTATGTTTAGGATTTTCAGTTGTTTAGGTTTGGATTTTTAACGGTTAGTATTTTAGTGATTTGGGGGTTAAGGTTTTAAGTTTTTCAGGGTTAGTGTGTTAGGGTTTTAGAGTTTATGGATTGTAGTGTTGAAAGGTTTTTTAGGGTTAGGGTCTTAGGGTTTTCTTTTTGGTCAATTATTTAGGGTTAGGGTTTTTAAATTTTATTTTTATTTATTTATTTATTTATTTATTTATTTATTCAGGTTAGGTTCTCCAGGGTTAGGGTTTTGAGTGTCCTAATTTTTTGGGTTAGGGTTTGGAGCATCGTAATTTTTTGCGTTAGGGTTTTGAGCATCTTAATATTTTGTGTTAGTGCTTTGAGCGTCTTATTTTTTTGGATTAGTGTTTGGAGCGTTTTTGGGTTTAGGTTTTTGGGTTTTTAGGTTTTAGTTTTTGGGTTTAGGTTTTGAGAGTCCTATTTTTTGGCTTGGGATTTGAACGTCTTAATTTTGTGGGCTTGGGATTTGAACGTCTTAATTTATTGGGTTAGGAGTTTTAGGCATAGGTCTTCAGGTGTTTAGTGTGGTAAATATTTTGGGTTATGTCTGTAGGGGTTTGGAGGATTTTTAGGGTTAGGGCTTGAGGCTTTTTTGTAAAGGCGGTTACAGTGCGTGCTGGTAAATGTAATTCTTGAAAACTCGGCCCGTGATTGGCTGTGCCGGCTGTCCAAGGAATGCTGGTAAATATAGTTTTCCGGCACCAGGCTTCCGGGAGGCCATGTTGGGTGCCCAGAGCATGCCTGGAAATGCAGGGTTAGGGTTAGGGTTAGGGTTAGGGCACATTTTAGTGCGACGCCGCCCGGACACATTTTAGCGCGGCGCCGCCCGGGCACATTTAAGCGTGGCGCCGCCCGGACACATTTTAGCGCGGCGCCGCCCGGACACATTGTACTTGTGGGGCTGGGAGGTTGTGGGGAACATCTGGAGAAGGTGTCTGTAGGGTTTGGGGGAGCACCTACAGGGTTTGGGGTGGGATCTGTGGGGCTGGGGGGGGTCTCTATGGGGCCGGAGGGGTTTTGGGGGGGATGTGACCCTATGGGGTGTCCCCCCCAAAGCCCCAACCCGCGGCTGACCTAGCATTTTAGCGTGGCCGCCGTCCACCGGCAGCTTCATGCCCGTCTTCCGCTCCCAGTGGCCCGCGGGGCACCCGGTGGCCCTACCGGCGTCACCAGCGGCCACCTTGGGGTCAACGGCGGCAGTTTTGGGGTCAACGGCAGCGGTTTTAGGGTTTCGGTCTGGGGGGTGCTGACATGCCCCCCCCCGTACCCCCCCAGGCATCCTGGCCCTGCAGCTGCCCCCGGGGGGGCTCGACGCCGAGTCCTACAGGTGAGAACCAGTCCCCTCCACCCCCTAAATGCGCCCCCAGCCCCCCAAATGCCCCCAGCCCCCCCCGAAATTGACCCCCCCCAATTTATTCCCCCCCCCCCCAGCGCCTGCCTCCACCTGGCCGAGATGCAGCGTCGGGTGCGGGAGGCGCTGGCGGAGCGCGAGCGGCTGCTGCGGGCACGGGTAGGACGGCGGGGGGTACAAAACTGTGGGGGGGCACCTAGGGGGGGGGGTCCATGGGGCTTGGGGGGACCCCAAGGGTTGGGGGGAACCAAAATGAGGGGAAAACCAAGTGTGTGGGGTGCGCTTGCCGGGGGGACGCATTTGCAAGGCCTACCGGGGGAGGAACCAAAATGAGGGGGGAACCAAGTGTGCGGGGTGCGGTTGCCGGGGGGACGCATTTGCGGGGCGCACCGGGGGGGGGAACCAAAATGAAGGGGGAACCAAGTGTGCGGGGTGCGGTTGCCGGAGGGACGCATTTGCGGGGCGCACCGGGGGGAACCAATATGAGGGGGGAACCAAGTGTGCGGGGTGCGGTTGCCGGGGGGACGCATTTGCGGGGCGCACCGGGGGGGAACCAATATGAGGGGGGAACCAAGTGTGCGGGGTGCGGTTGCCGGGGGGACGCATTTGCGGGGCGCAACGGGGGGGTCCATGGGGCTTGGGTTAGGGTTAGGGTTAGGGTTAGGGTTAGGGTTAGGGTTAGGGTTAGGGTTAGGGTTAGGGTTAGGGTTAGGGTCAGAGTCAGAGTCAGAGTCAGGGTAAGCGTAGTGAGATCCTCTCCTGAGCCTATGTTATTTTCCAAAGATTGATTGACGCTTTTAAGGTTTCAGGGGTAGGGCACTAGGGTTGGGTTTCAGGGTAAGTATTCTCAGGGTTTATGTTTAGGATTTTCAGTTGTTTAGGTTTGGATTTTAAACGGTTAGTATTTTAGGGATTTGGGGGTTAAGGTTTTAAGTTTTTCAGGGTTAGTGTGTTAGGGTTTTAGAGTTTATGGGTTGTAGTGTTGAATGGTTTTTTAGGGTTAGGGTCTTAGGGTTTTCTTTTTGGTCAATTATTTAGGGTTAGGGTTTTTAAATTTTATTTTTATTTATTTATTTATTTATTTATTTATTTATTCAGGTTAGGTTCTCCAGGGTTAGGGTTTTGAGTGTCCTAATTTTTTGGGTTAGGGTTTGGAGCATCGTAATTTTTTGCGTTAGGGTTTTGAGCATCTTAATATTTTGTGTTAGTGCTTTGAGCATCTTATTTTTTTGGATTAGTGTTTGGAGCGTTTTTGGGTTTAGGTTTTTGGGTTTTTAGGTTTTAGTTTTTGGGTTTAGGTTTTGAGAGTCCTATTTTTTGGCTTGGGATTTGAACGTCTTAATTTTGTGGGCTTGGGATTTGAACGTCTTAATTTATTGGGTTAGGAGTTTTAGGCATAGGTCTTCAGGTGTTTAGTGTGGTAAATATTTTGGGTTATGTCTGTAGGGGTTTGGAGGATTTTTAGGGTTAGGGCTTGAGGCTTTTTTGTAAAGGCGGTAAGGGCTAGGGTTACAGTGCGTGCTGGTAAATGTAATTCTTGAAAACTCGGCCCGTGATTGGCTGTGCCGGCTGTCCAAGGAATGCTGGTAAATATAGTTTTCCGGCACCAGGCTTCCGGGAGGCCATGTTGGGTGCCCAGAGCATGCCTGGAAATGCAGGGTTAGGGTTAGGGTTAGGGCACATTTTAGCGCGACGCCGCCCGGACACATTTTAGCGCAGCGCCGCCCGGACACATTTAAGCACGGCGCCGCCCGGGCACATTTAAGCGCGGCGCCGCCCAGACACATTTTAGCGCGGCGCCGCCCGGACACATTGTACTTGTGGGGCTGGGAGGTTGTGGGGAACATCTGGAGAAGGTGCCTGTAGGGTTTGGGGGAGCACCTACAGGGTTTGGGGTGGGATCTGTGGGGCTGGGGGGGGTCTCTATGGGGCCGGAGGGGTTTTGGGGGGGATGTGACCCTATGGGGTGTCCCCCCCAGAGCCCCAACCCGCGGCTGACCTAGCATTTTAGCGTGGCCGCCGTCCACCGGCAGCTTCATGCCCGTCTTCCGCTCCCAGTGGCCCGCGGGGCGGCCGGTGGCCCTACCGGCGTCACCAGCGGCCACCTTGGGGTCAACGGCGGCAGTTTTGGGGTCAACGGCAGCGGTTTTAGGGTTTCGGTCTGGGGGGTGCTGACATGCCCCCCCCCGTACCCCCCCAGGCATCCTGGCCCTGCAGCTGCCCCCGGGGGGGCTCGACGCCGAGTCCTACAGGTGAGAACCAGTCCCCTCCGCCCCCTAAATGCGCCCCCAGCCCCCCAAATGCCCCCAGCCCCCCCCCAAATTAACCCCCCCCAATTTATTCCCCCCCCCCCAGCGCCTGCCTCCACCTGGCTGAGATGCAGCGTCGGGTGCAAGAGGCGCTGGCGGAGCGCGAGCGGCTGCTGCGGGAACGGGTAGGACGGCGGGGGGTACAAAACTGGGGGGGGGCACCAAGGGGGGGGGGGTCCATGGGGCTTGGGGGGACCCCAAGGGTTGGGGGGAACCAAAATGAGGGGAAAACCAAGTGTGTGGGGTGCGCTTGCCGGGGGGACGCATTTGCAAGGCCCACCGGGGGAGGAACCAAAATGAGGGGGGAACCAAGTGTGCGGGGTGCGGTTGCCGGGGGGACGCATTTGCGGGGCGCACCGGGGGGGGGGGAACCAAAATGAAGGGGGAACCAAGTGTGCGGGGTGCGGTTGCCGGGGGGACGCATATGCGGGTCGCACCGGGGGGGAACCAATATGAGGGGTGAACCAAGTGTGCGGGGTGCGGTTGCCGGGGGGACGCATTTGCGGGGCGCACCGGGGGGGAACCAATATGAGGGGGGAACCAAGTGTGCGGGGTGCGCTTGCCGGGGGGACGCATTTGCGGGGCGCACCGGGGGGGGTCCATGGGGCTTGGGTTAGGGTTAGGGTTAGGGTTAGGGTTAGGGTTAGGGTTAGGGTTAGGGTTAGGGTCAGAGTCAGAGTCAGAGTCAGGGTAAGCGTAGTGAGATCCTCTCCTGAGCCTATGTTATTTTCCAAAGATTGATTGACGCTGTTAAGGTTTCAGGGGTAGGGCACTAGGGTTGGGTTTCAGGGTAAGTATTCTCAGGGTTTATGTTTAGGATTTTCAGTTGTTTAGGTTTGGATTTTTAACGGTTAGTATTTTAGGGATTTGGGGGTTAAGGTTTTAAGTTTTTCAGGGTTAGTGTGTTAGGGTTTTAGAGTTTATGGGTTGTAGTGTTGAAAAGTTTTTTAGGGTTAGGGTCTTAGGGTTTTCTTTTTGGTCAATTATTTAGGGTTAGGGTTTTTAAATTTTATTTTTATTTATTTATTTATTTATTTATTTATTTTTTCAGGTTAGGTTCTCCAGGGTTAGGGTTTTGAGTGTCCTAATTTTTTGGGTTAGGGTTTGGAGCATCGTAATTTTTTGCGTTAGGGTTTTGAGCATCTTAATATTTTGTGTTAGTGCTTTGAGCGTCTTATTTTTTTGGATTAGTGTTTGGAGCGTCTTTGGGTTTAGGTTTTTGGGTTTTTAGGTTTTAGTTTTTGGGTTTAGGTTTTGAGAGTCCTATTTTTTGGCTTGGGATTTGAACGTCTTAATTTTGTGGGCTTGGGATTTGAACGTCTTAATTTATTGGGTTAGGAGTTTTAGGCATAGGTCTTCAGGTGTTTAGTGTGGTAAATATTTTGGGTTATGTCTGTAGGGGTTTCGAGGATTTTTAGGGTTAGGGCTTGAGGCTTTTTTGTAAAGGCAGTAAGGGCTAGGGTTACAGTGCGTGCTGGTAAATGTAATTCTTGAAAACTCGGCCCGTGATTGGCTGTGCCGGCTGTCCAAGGAATGCTGGTAAATATAGTTTTCCGGCACCAGGCTACCGGGAGGCCATGTTGGGTGCCCAGAGCATGCCTGGAAATGCAGGGTTAGGGTTAGGGTTAGGGTTAGGGCACATTTTAGCGCGACGCCGCCCGGACACATTTTAGCGCGGCGCCGCCCGGACACATTTAAGCACGGCGCCGCCCGGGCACATTTAAGCGCGGCGCCGCCCGGACACATTTTAGCGCGGCGCCGCCCGGACACATTGTACTTGTGGGGCTGGGAGGTTGTGGGGAACATCTGGAGAAGGTGTCTGTAGGGTTTGGGGGAGCACCTACAGGGTTTGGGGTGGGATCTGTGGGGCTGGGGGGGGTCTCTATGGGGCCGGAGGGGTTTGGGGGGGGATGTGACCCTATGGGGTGTCCCCCCCAGAGCCCCAACCCGCGGCTGACCTAGCATTTTAGCGTGGCCGCCGTCCACCGGCAGCTTCATGCCCGTCTTCCGCTCCCAGTGGCCCGCGGGGCGGCCGGTGGCCCTACCGGCGTCACCAGCGGCCACCTTGGGGTCAACGGCGGCAGTTTTGGGGTCAACGGCAGCGGTTTTAGGGTTTCGGTCTGGGGGGTGCTGACATGCCCCCCCCCGTACCCCCCCAGGCATCCTGGCCCTGCAGCTGCCCCCGGGGGGGCTCGACGCCGAGTCCTACAGGTGAGAACCAGTCCCCTCCGCCCAATAAATGCGCCCCCAGCCCCCCAAATGCCCCCAGCCCCCCCCCAAATTAACCCCCCCCAATTTATTCCCCCCCCCCCAGCGCCTGCCTCCACCTGGCCGAGATGCAGCGTCGGGTGCGGGAGGCGCTGGCGGAGCGCGAGCAGCTGCTGCGGGCACGGGTAGGACGGCGGGGGGTACAAAACTGGGGGGGGGCACCAAGGGGGGGGGGGTCCATGGGGCTTGGGGGGACCCCAAGGGTTGGGGGGAACCAAAATGAGGGGAAAACCAAGTGTGTGGGGTGCGCTTGCCGGGGGGACGCATTTGCAAGGCCCACCGGGGGAGGAACCAAAATGAGGGGGGAACCAAGTGTGCGGGGTGCGGTTGCCGGGGGGACGCATTTGCGGGGCGCACCGGGGGGGGAACCAAAATGAAGGGGGAACCAAGTGTGCGGGGTGCGGTTGCCGGGGGGACGCATTTGCGGGTCGCACCGGGGGGGAACCAATATGAGGGGGGAACCAAGTGTGCGGGGTGCGGTTGCCGGGGGGACGCATTTGCGGGGCGCACCGGGGGGGAACCAATATGAGGGGGGAACCAAGTGTGCGGGGTGCGGTTGCCGGGGGGACGCATTTGCGGGGCGCAACGGGGGGGGTCCATGGGGCTTGGGTTAGGGTTAGGGTTAGGGTTAGGGTTAGGGTTAGGGTTAGGGTTAGGGTTAGGGTTAGGGTTAGGGTTAGGGTTAGGGTTAGGGTTAGGGTTAGGGTTAGGGTTAGGGTTAGGGTTAGGTTAAGCGTAGTGAGATCCTCTCCTGAGCCTATGTTATTTTCCAAAGATTGATTGACGCTTTTAAGGTTTCAGGGGTAGGGCACTAGGGTTGGGTTTCAGGGTAAGTATTCTCAGGGTTTATGTTTAGGATTTTCAGTTGTTTAGGTTTGGATTTTTAACGGTTAGTATTTTAGGGATTTGGGGGTTAAGGTTTTAAGTTTTTCAGGGTTAGTGTGTTAGGGTTTTAGAGTTTATGGGTTGTAGTGTTGAAAGGTTTTTTAGGGTTAGGGTCTTAGGGTTTTCTTTTTGGTCAATTATTTAGGGTTAGGGTTTTTAAATTTTATTTTTATTTATTTATTTATTTATTTATTTATTTTTTCAGGTTAGGTTCTCCAGGGTTAGGGTTTTGAGTGTCCTAATTTTTTGGGTTAGGGTTTGGAGCATCGTAATTTTTTGCGTTAGGGTTTTGAGCATCTTAATATTTTGTGTTAGTGCTTTGAGCGTCTTATTTTTTTGGATTAGTGTTTGGAGCGTTTTTGGGTTTAGGTTTTTGGGTTTTTAGGTTTTAGTTTTTGGGTTTAGGTTTTGAGAGTCCTATTTTTTGGCTTGGGATTTGAACGTCTTAATTTTGTGGGCTTGGGATTTGAACGTCTTAATTTATTGGGTTAGGAGTTTTAGGCATAGGTCTTCAGGTGTTTAGTGTGGTAAATATTTTGGGTTATGTCTGTAGGGGTTTGGAGGATTTTTAGGGTTAGGGCTTGAGGCTTTTTTGTAAAGGCGGTAAGGGCTAGGGTTACAGTGCGTGCTGGTAAATGTAATTCTTGAAAACTCGGCCCGTGATTGGCTGTGCCGGCTGTCCAAGGAATGCTGGTAAATATAGTTTTCCGGCACCAGGCTACCGGGAGGCCATGTTGGGTGCCCAGAGCATGCCTGGAAATGCAGGGTTAGGGTTAGGGTTAGGGTTAGGGCACATTTTAGCGCGACGCCGCCCGGACACATTTTAGCGCGGCGCCGCCCGGACACATTTAAGCACGGCGCCGCCCGGGCACATTTAAGCGCGGCGCCGCCCGGACACATTTTAGCGCGGCGCCGCCCGGACACATTGTACTTGTGGGGCTGGGAGGTTGTGGGGAACATCTGGAGAAGGTGCCTGTAGGGTTTGGGGGAGCACCTACAGGGTTTGGGGTGGGATCTGTGGGGCTGGGGGGGGTCTCTATGGGGCCGGAGGGGTTTTGGGGGGGATGTGACCCTATGGGGTGTCCCCCCCAGAGCCCCAACCCGCGGCTGACCTAGCATTTTAGCGTGGCCGCCGTCCACCGGCAGCTTCATGCCCGTCTTCCGCTCCCAGTGGCCCGCGGGGCGCCCGGTGGCCCTACCGGCGTCACCAGCGGCCACCTTGGGGTCAACGGCGGCAGTTTTGGGGTCAACGGCAGCGGTTTTAGGGTTTCGGTCTGGGGGGTGCTGACATGCCCCCCCCCGTACCCCCCCAGGCATCCTGGCCCTGCAGCTGCCCCCGGGGGGGCTCGACGCCGAGTCCTACAGGTGAGAACCAGTCCCCTCCGCCCCCTAAATGCGCCCCCAGCCCCCCAAATGCCCCCAGCCCCCCCCCAAATTAACCCCCCCCAATTTATTCCCCCCCCCCCAGCGCCTGCCTCCACCTGGCCGAGATGCAGCGTCGGGTGCGGGAGGCGCTGGCGGAGCGCGAGCGGCTGCTGCGGGAACGGGTAGGACGGCGGGGGGTACAAAACTGGGGGGGGGCACCAAGGGGGGGGGGTCCATGGGGCTTGGGGGGACCCCAAGGGTTGGGGGGAACCAAAATGAGGGGAAAACCAAGTGTGTGGGGTGCGCTTGCCGGGGGGACGCATTTGCAAGGCCCACCGGGGGAGGAACCAAAATGAGGGGGGAACCAAGTGTGCGGGGTGCGGTTGCCGGGGGGACGCATTTGCGGGGCGCACCGGGGGGGGGGAACCAAAATGAAGGGGGAACCAAGTGTGCGGGGTGCGGTTGCCGGGGGGACGCATATGCGGGTCGCACCGGGGGGGAACCAATATGAGGGGTGAACCAAGTGTGCGGGGTGCGGTTGCCGGGGGGACGCATTTGCGGGGCGCACCGGGGGGGAACCAATATGAGGGGGGAACCAAGTGTGCGGGGTGCGCTTGCCGGGGGGACGCATTTGCGGGGCGCACCGGGGGGGGTCCATGGGGCTTGGGTTAGGGTTAGGGTTAGGGTTAGGGTTAGGGTTAGGGTTAGGGTTAGGGTTAGGGTTAGGGTTAGGGTCAGAGTCAGAGTCAGAGTCAGGGTAAGCGTAGTGAGATCCTCTCCTGAGCCTATGTTATTTTCCAAAGATTGATTGACGCTTTTAAGGTTTCAGGGGTAGGGCACTAGGGTTGGGTTTCAGGGTAAGTATTCTCAGGGTTTATGTTTAGGATTTTCAGTTGTTTAGGTTTGGATTTTTAACGGTTAGTATTTTAGGGATTTGGGGGTTAAGGTTTTAAGTTTTTCAGGGTTAGTGTGTTAGGGTTTTAGAGTTTATGGGTTGTAGTGTTGAAAAGTTTTTTAGGGTTAGGGTCTTAGGGTTTTCTTTTTGGTCAATTATTTAGGGTTAGGGTTTTTAAATTTTATTTTTATTTATTTATTTATTTATTTATTTATTTATTCAGGTTAGGTTCTCCAGGGTTAGGGTTTTGAGTGTCCTAATTTTTTGGGTTAGGGTTTGGAGCATCGTAATTTTTTGCGTTAGGGTTTTGAGCATCTTAATATTTTGTGTTAGTGCTTTGAGCGTCTTATTTTTTTGGATTAGTGTTTGGAGCGTCTTTGGGTTTAGGTTTTTGGGTTTTTAGGTTTTAGTTTTTGGGTTTAGGTTTTGAGAGTCCTATTTTTTGGCTTGGGATTTGAACGTCTTAATTTTGTGGGCTTGGGATTTGAACGTCTTAATTTATTGGGTTAGGAGTTTTAGGCATAGGTCTTCAGGTGTTTAGTGTGGTAAATATTTTGGGTTATGTCTGTAGGGGTTTCGAGGATTTTTAGGGTTAGGGCTTGAGGCTTTTTTGTAAAGGCAGTAAGGGCTAGGGTTACAGTGCGTGCTGGTAAATGTAATTCTTGAAAACTCGGCCCGTGATTGGCTGTGCCGGCTGTCCAAGGAATGCTGGTAAATATAGTTTTCCGGCACCAGGCTACCGGGAGGCCATGTTGGGTGCCCAGAGCATGCCTGGAAATGCAGGGTTAGGGTTAGGGTTAGGGTTAGGGCACATTTTAGCGCGACGCCGCCCGGACACATTTTAGCGCGGCGCCGCCCGGACACATTTAAGCACGGCGCCGCCCGGGCACATTTAAGCGCGGCGCCGCCCGGACACATTTTAGCGCGGCGCCGCCCGGACACATTGTACTTGTGGGGCTGGGAGGTTGTGGGGAACATCTGGAGAAGGTGTCTGTAGGGTTTGGGGGAGCACCTACAGGGTTTGGGGTGGGATCTGTGGGGCTGGGGGGGGTCTCTATGGGGCCGGAGGGGTTTGGGGGGGGATGTGACCCTATGGGGTGTCCCCCCCAGAGCCCCAACCCGCGGCTGACCTAGCATTTTAGCGTGGCCGCCGTCCACCGGCAGCTTCATGCCCGTCTTCCGCTCCCAGTGGCCCGCGGGGCGGCCGGTGGCCCTACCGGCGTCACCAGCGGCCACCTTGGGGTCAACGGCGGCAGTTTTGGGGTCAACGGCAGCGGTTTTAGGGTTTCGGTCTGGGGGGTGCTGACATGCCCCCCCCCGTACCCCCCCAGGCATCCTGGCCCTGCAGCTGCCCCCGGGGGGGCTCGACGCCGAGTCCTACAGGTGAGAACCAGTCCCCTCCGCCCCATAAATGCGCCCCCAGCCCCCCAAATGCCCCCAGCCCCCCCCCAAATTAACCCCCCCCAATTTATTCCCCCCCCCCCAGCGCCTGCCTCCACCTGGCCGAGATGCAGCGTCGGGTGCGGGAGGCGCTGGCGGAGCGCGAGCAGCTGCTGCGGGCACGGGTAGGACGGCGGGGGGTACAAAACTGGGGGGGGGCACCAAGGGGGGGGGGGTCCATGGGGCTTGGGGGGACCCCAAGGGTTGGGGGGAACCAAAATGAGGGGAAAACCAAGTGTGTGGGGTGCGCTTGCCGGGGGGACGCATTTGCAAGGCCCACCGGGGGAGGAACCAAAATGAGGGGGGAACCAAGTGTGCGGGGTGCGGTTGCCGGGGGGACGCATTTGCGGGGCGCACCGGGGGGGGGAACCAAAATGAAGGGGGAACCAAGTGTGCGGGGTGCGGTTGCCGGGGGGACGCATTTGCGGGTCGCACCGGGGGGGAACCAATATGAGGGGGGAACCAAGTGTGCGGGGTGCGGTTGCCGGGGGGACGCATTTGCGGGGCGCACCGGGGGGGAACCAATATGAGGGGGGAACCAAGTGTGCGGGGTGCGGTTGCCGGGGGGACGCATTTGCGGGGCGCAACGGGGGGGGTCCATGGGGCTTGGGTTAGGGTTAGGGTTAGGGTTAGGGTTAGGGTTAGGGTTAGGGTTAGGGTTAGGGTTAGGGTTAGGGTTAGGGTTAGGGTTAGGGTTAGGGTTAGGGTTAGGGTTAGGGTTAGGGTTAGGGTTAGGTTAAGCGTAGTGAGATCCTCTCCTGAGCCTATGTTATTTTCCAAAGATTGATTGACGCTTTTAAGGTTTCAGGGGTAGGGCACTAGTGTTGGGTTTCAGGGTAAGTATTCTCAGGGTTTATGTTTAGGATTTTCAGTTGTTTAGGTTTGGATTTTTAACGGTTAGTATTTTAGGGATTTGGGGGTTAAGGTTTTAAGTTTTTCAGGGTTAGTGTGTTAGGGTTTTAGAGTTTATGGGTTGTAGTGTTGAATGGTTTTTTAGGGTTAGGGTCTTAGGGTTTTCTTTTTGGTCAATTATTTAGGGTTAGGGTTTTTAAATTTTATTTTTATTTATTTATTTATTTATTTATTTATTTTTTCAGGTTAGGTTCTCCAGGGTTAGGGTTTTGAGTGTCCTAATTTTTTGGGTTAGGGTTTGGAGCATCGTAATTTTTTGCGTTAGGGTTTTGAGCATCTTAATATTTTGTGTTAGTGCTTTGAGCGTCTTATTTTTTTGGATTAGTGTTTGGAGCGTTTTTGGGTTTAGGTTTTTGGGTTTTTAGGTTTTAGTTTTTGGGTTTAGGTTTTGAGAGTCCTATTTTTTGGCTTGGGATTTGAACGTCTTAATTTTGTGGGCTTGGGATTTGAACGTCTTAATTTATTGGGTTAGGAGTTTTAGGCATAGGTCTTCAGGTGTTTAGTGTGGTAAATATTTTGGGTTATGTCTGTAGGGGTTTGGAGGATTTTTAGGGTTAGGGCTTGAGGCTTTTTTGTAAAGGCGGTAAGGGCTAGGGTTACAGTGCGTGCTGGTAAATGTAATTCTTGAAAACTCGGCCCGTGATTGGCTGTGCCGGCTGTCCAAGGAATGCTGGTAAATATAGTTTTCCGGCACCAGGCTACCGGGAGGCCATGTTGGGTGCCCAGAGCATGCCTGGAAATGCAGGGTTAGGGTTAGGGTTAGGGTTAGGGCACATTTTAGCGCGACGCCGCCCGGACACATTTTAGCGCGGCGCCGCCCGGACACATTTAAGCACGGCGCCGCCCGGGCACATTTAAGCGCGGCGCCGCCCGGACACATTTTAGCGCGGCGCCGCCCGGACACATTGTACTTGTGGGGCTGGGAGGTTGTGGGGAACATCTGGAGAAGGTGCCTGTAGGGTTTGGGGGAGCACCTACAGGGTTTGGGGTGGGATCTGTGGGGCTGGGGGGGGTCTCTATGGGGCCGGAGGGGTTTTGGGGGGGATGTGACCCTATGGGGTGTCCCCCCCAGAGCCCCAACCCGCGGCTGACCTAGCATTTTAGCGTGGCCGCCGTCCACCGGCAGCTTCATGCCCGTCTTCCGCTCCCAGTGGCCCGCGGGGCGCCCGGTGGCCCTACCGGCGTCACCAGCGGCCACCTTGGGGTCAACGGCGGCAGTTTTGGGGTCAACGGCAGCGGTTTTAGGGTTTCGGTCTGGGGGGTGCTGACATGCCCCCCCCCGTACCCCCCCAGGCATCCTGGCCCTGCAGCTGCCCCCGGGGGGGCTCGACGCCGAGTCCTACAGGTGAGAACCAGTCCCCTCCGCCCCCTAAATGCGCCCCCAGCCCCCCAAATGCCCCCAGCCCCCCCCCAAATTAACCCCCCCCAATTTATTCCCCCCCCCCCAGCGCCTGCCTCCACCTGGCCGAGATGCAGCGTCGGGTGCGGGAGGCGCTGGCGGAGCGCGAGCGGCTGCTGCGGGAACGGGTAGGACGGCGGGGGGTACAAAACTGGGGGGGGGCACCAAGGGGGGGGGGTCCATGGGGCTTGGGGGGACCCCAAGGGTTGGGGGGAACCAAAATGAGGGGAAAACCAAGTGTGTGGGGTGCGCTTGCCGGGGGGACGCATTTGCAAGGCCCACCGGGGGAGGAACCAAAATGAGGGGGGAACCAAGTGTGCGGGGTGCGGTTGCCGGGGGGACGCATTTGCGGGGCGCACCGGGGGGGGAACCAAAATGAAGGGGGAACCAAATGTGCGGGGTGCGGTTGCCGGGGGGACGCATATGCGGGTCGCACCGGGGGGGAACCAATATGAGGGGGGAACCAAGTGTGCGGGGTGCGCTTGCCGGGGGGACGCATTTGCGGGGCGCACCGGGGGGGGTCCATGGGGCTTGGGTTAGGGTTAGGGTTAGGGTTAGGGTTAGGGTTAGGGTTAGGGTTAGGGTTAGGGTTAGGGTTAGGGTTAGGTTAAGCGTAGTGAGATCCTCTCCTGAGCCTATGTTATTTTCCAAAGATTGATTGACGCTGTTAAGGTTTCAGGGGTAGGGCACTAGGGTTGGGTTTCAGGGTAAGTATTCTCAGGGTTTATGTTTAGGATTTTCAGTTGTTTAGGTTTGGATTTTTAACGGTTAGTATTTTAGGGATTTGGGGGTTAAGGTTTTAAGTTTTTCAGGGTTAGTGTGTTAGGGTTTTAGAGTTTATGGGTTGTAGTGTTGAATGGTTTTTTAGGGTTAGGGTCTTAGGGTTTTCTTTTTGGTCAATTATTTAGGGTTAGGGTTTTTAAATTTTATTTTTATTTATTTATTTATTTATTTATTTATTTTTTCAGGTTAGGTTCTCCAGGGTTAGGGTTTTGAGTGTCCTAATTTTTTGGGTTAGGGTTTGGAGCATCGTAATTTTTTGCGTTAGGGTTTTGAGCATCTTAATATTTTGTGTTAGTGCTTTGAGCGTCTTATTTTTTTGGATTAGTGTTTGGAGCGTCTTTGGGTTTAGGTTTTTGGGTTTTTAGGTTTTAGTTTTTGGGTTTAGGTTTTGAGAGTCCTATTTTTTGGCTTGGGATTTGAACGTCTTAATTTTGTGGGCTTGGGATTTGAACGTCTTAATTTATTGGGTTAGGAGTTTTAGGCATAGGTCTTCAGGTGTTTAGTGTGGTAAATATTTTGGGTTATGTCTGTAGGGGGTTGGAGGATTTTTAGGGTTAGGGCTTGAGGCTTTTTTGTAAAGGCGGTAAGGGCTAGGGTTACAGTGCGTGCTGGTAAATGTAATTCTTGAAAACTCGGCCCGTGATTGGCTGTGCCGGCTGTCCAAGGAATGCTGGTAAATATAGTTTTCCGGCACCAGGCTACCGGGAGGCCATGTTGGGTGCCCAGAGCATGCCTGGAAATGCAGGGTTAGGGTTAGGGTTAGGGTTAGGGCACATTTTAGCGCGACGCCGCCCGGACACATTTTAGCGCGGCGCCGCCCGGACACATTTAAGCACGGCGCCGCCCGGGCACATTTAAGCGCGGCGCCGCCCGGACACATTTTAGCGCGGCGCCGCCCGGACACATTGTACTTGTGGGGCTGGGAGGTTGTGGGGAACATCTGGAGAAGGTGCCTGTAGGGTTTGGGGGAGCACCTACAGGGTTTGGGGTGGGATCTGTGGGGCTGGGGGGGGTCTCTATGGGGCCGGAGGGGTTTTGGGGGGGATGTGACCCTATGGGGTGTCCCCCCCAGAGCCCCAACCCGCGGCTGACCTAGCATTTTAGCGTGGCCGCCGTCCACCGGCAGCTTCATGCCCGTCTTCCGCTCCCAGTGGCCCGCGGGGCGCCCGGTGGCCCTACCGGCGTCACCAGCGGCCACCTTGGGGTCAACGGCGGCAGTTTTGGGGTCAACGGCAGCGGTTTTAGGGTTTCGGTCTGGGGGGTGCTGACATGCCCCCCCCCGTACCCCCCCAGGCATCCTGGCCCTGCAGCTGCCCCCGGGGGGGCTCGACGCCGAGTCCTACAGGTGAGAACCAGTCCCCTCCGCCCCCTAAATGCGCCCCCAGCCCCCCAAATGCCCCCAGCCCCCCCCCAAATTAACCCCCCCCAATTTATTCCCCCCCCCCCAGCGCCTGCCTCCACCTGGCCGAGATGCAGCGTCGGGTGCGGGAGGCGCTGGCGGAGCGCGAGCGGCTGCTGCGGGAACGGGTAGGACGGCGGGGGGTACAAAACTGGGGGGGGGCACCAAGGGGGGGGGGGTCCATGGGGCTTGGGGGGACCCCAAGGGTTGGGGGGAACCAAAATGAGGGGAAAACCAAGTGTGTGGGGTGCGCTTGCCGGGGGGACGCATTTGCAAGGCCCACCGGGGGAGGAACCAAAATGAGGGGGGAACCAAGTGTGCGGGGTGCGGTTGCCGGGGGGACGCATTTGCGGGGCGCACCGGGGGGGGAACCAAAATGAAGGGGGAACCAAATGTGCGGGGTGCGGTTGCCGGGGGGACGCATATGCGGGTCGCACCGGGGGGGAACCAATATGAGGGGGGAACCAAGTGTGCGGGGTGCGGTTGCCGGGGGGACGCATTTGCGGGGCGCACCGGGGGGGGAACCAATATGAGGGGGGAACCAAGTGTGCGGGGTGCGCTTGCCGGGGGGACGCATTTGCGGGGCGCACCGGGGGGGGTCCATGGGGCTTGGGTTAGGGTTAGGGTTAGGGTTAGGGTTAGGGTTAGGGTTAGGGTTAGGGTTAGGGTTAGGGTTAGGTTAAGCGTAGTGAGATCCTCTCCTGAGCCTATGTTATTTTCCAAAGATTGATTGACGCTGTTAAGGTTTCAGGGGTAGGGCACTAGGGTTGGGTTTCAGGGTAAGTATTCTCAGGGTTTATGTTTAGGATTTTCAGTTGTTTAGGTTTGGATTTTTAACGGTTAGTATTTTAGGGATTTGGGGGTTAAGGTTTTAAGTTTTTCAGGGTTAGTGTGTTAGGGTTTTAGAGTTTATGGGTTGTAGTGTTGAATGGTTTTTTAGGGTTAGGGTCTTAGGGTTTTCTTTTTGGTCAATTATTTAGGGTTAGGGTTTTTAAATTTTATTTTTATTTATTTATTTATTTATTTATTTATTTTTTCAGGTTAGGTTCTCCAGGGTTAGGGTTTTGAGTGTCCTAATTTTTTGGGTTAGGGTTTGGAGCATCGTAATTTTTTGCGTTAGGGTTTTGAGCATCTTAATATTTTGTGTTAGTGCTTTGAGCATCTTATTTTTTTGGATTAGTGTTTGGAGCGTCTTTGGGTTTAGGTTTTTGGGTTTTTAGGTTTTAGTTTTTGGGTTTAGGTTTTGAGAGTCCTATTTTTTGGCTTGGGATTTGAACGTCTTAATTTTGTGGGCTTGGGATTTGAACGTCTTAATTTATTGGGTTAGGAGTTTTAGGCATAGGTCTTCAGGTGTTTAGTGTGGTAAATATTTTGGGTTATGTCTGTAGGGGTTTGGAGGATTTTTAGGGTTAGGGCTTGAGGCTTTTTTGTAAAGGCGGTAAGGGCTAGGGTTACAGTGCGTGCTGGTAAATGTAATTCTTGAAAACTCGGCCCGTGATTGGCTGTGCCGGCTGTCCAAGGAATGCTGGTAAATATAGTTTTCCGGCACCAGGCTACCGGGAGGCCATGTTGGGTGCCCAGAGCATGCCTGGAAATGCAGGGTTAGGGTTAGGGTTAGGGTTAGGGCACATTTTAGCGCGACGCCGCCCGGACACATTTTAGCGCGGCGCCGCCCGGACACATTTAAGCACGGCGCCGCCCGGGCACATTTAAGCGCGGCGCCGCCCGGACACATTTTAGCGCGGCGCCGCCCGGACACATTGTACTTGTGGGGCTGGGAGGTTGTGGGGAACATCTGGAGAAGGTGTCTGTAGGGTTTGGGGGAGAACCTACAGGGTTTGGGGTGGGATCTGTGGGGCTGGGGGGGGTCTCTATGGGGCCGGAGGGGTTTGGGGGGGGATGTGACCCTATGGGGTGTCCCCCCCAGAGCCCCAACCCGCGGCTGACCTAGCATTTTAGCGTGGCCGCCGTCCACCGGCAGCTTCATGCCCGTCTTCCGCTCCCAGTGGCCCGCGGGGCGCCCGGTGGCCCTACCGGCGTCACCAGCGGCCACCTTGGGGTCAACGGCGGCAGTTTTGGGGTCAACGGCAGCGGTTTTAGGGTTTCGGTCTGGGGGGTGCTGACATGCCCCCCCCCGTACCCCCCCAGGCATCCTGGCCCTGCAGCTGCCCCGGGGGGGCTCGACGCCGAGTCCTACAGGTGAGAACCAGTCCCCTCCGCCCCCTAAATGCGCCCCCAGCCCCCCAAATGCCCCCAGCCCCCCCCCAAATTAACCCCCCCCAATTTATTCCCCCCCCCCCAGCGCCTGCCTCCACCTGGCCGAGATGCAGCGTCGGGTGCGGGAGGCGCTGGCGGAGCGCGAGCAGCTGCTGCGGGCACGGGTAGGACGGCGGGGGGTACAAAACTGGGGGGGGGCACCAAGGGGGGGGGGGTCCATGGGGCTTGGGGGGACCCCAAGGGTTGGGGGGAACCAAAATGAGGGGAAAACCAAGTGTGTGGGGTGCGCTTGCCGGGGGGACGCATTTGCAAGGCCCACCGGGGGAGGAACCAAAATGAGGGGGGAACCAAGTGTGCGGGGTGCGGTTGCCGGGGGGACGCATTTGCGGGGCGCACCGGGGGGGGGAACCAAAATGAAGGGGGAACCAAGTGTGCGGGGTGCGGTTGCCGGGGGGACGCATTTGCGGGTCGCACCGGGGGGGAACCAATATGAGGGGGGAACCAAGTGTGCGGGGTGCGGTTGCCGGGGGGACGCATTTGCGGGGCGCACCGGGGGGGAACCAATATGAGGGGGGAACCAAGTGTGCGGGGTGCGGTTACCGGGGGGACGCATTTGCGGGGCGCAACGGGGGGGTCCATGGGGCTTGGGTTAGGGTTAGGGTTAGGGTTAGGGTTAGGGTTAGGGTTAGGGTTAGGGTTAGGGTTAGGGTTAGGGTTAGGGTTAGTGTTAGGGTTAGGGTTAGGGTTAGGGTTAGGTTAAGCGTAGTGAGATCCTCTCCTGAGCCTATGTTATTTTCCAAAGATTGATTGACGCTTTTAAGGTTTCAGGGGTAGGGCACTAGGGTTGGGTTTCAGGGTAAGTATTCTCAGGGTTTATGTTTAGGATTTTCAGTTGTTTAGGTTTGGATTTTTAACGGTTAGTATTTTAGGGATTTGGGGGTTAAGGTTTTAAGTTTTTCAGGGTTAGTGTGTTAGGGTTTTAGAGTTTATGGGTTGTAGTGTTGAATGGTTTTTTAGGGTTAGGGTCTTAGGGTTTTCTTTTTGGTCAATTATTTAGGGTTAGGGTTTTTAAATTTTATTTTTATTTATTTATTTATTTATTTATTTATTTTTTCAGGTTAGGTTCTCCAGGGTTAGGGTTTTGAGTGTCCTAATTTTTTGGGTTAGGGTTTGGAGCATCGTAATTTTTTGCGTTAGGGTTTTGAGCATCTTAATATTTTGTGTTAGTGCTTTGAGCGTCTTATTTTTTTGGATTAGTGTTTGGAGCATTTTTGGGTTTAGGTTTTTGGGTTTTTAGGTTTTAGTTTTTGGGTTTAGGTTTGGAGAGTCCTATTTTTTGGCTTGGGATTTGAACGTCTTAATTTTGTGGGCTTGGGATTTGAACGTCTTAATTTATTGGGTTAGGAGTTTTAGGCATAGGTCTTCAGGTGTTTAGTGTGGTAAATATTTTGGGTTATGTCTGTAGGGGTTTGGAGGATTTTTAGGGTTAGGGCTTGAGGCTTTTTTGTAAAGGCGGTAAGGGCTAGGGTTACAGTGCGTGCTGGTAAATGTAATTCTTGAAAACTCGGCCCGTGATTGGCTGTGCCGGCTGTCCAAGGAATGCTGGTAAATATAGTTTTCCGGCACCAGGCTACCGGGAGGCCATGTTGGGTGCCCAGAGCATGCCTGGAAATGCAGGGTTAGGGTTAGGGTTAGGGTTCGGGCACATTTTAGCGCGACGCCGCCCGGACACATTTTAGCGCGGCGCCGCCTGGACACATTTAAGCACGGCGCCGCCCGGGCACATTTAAGCGCGGCGCCGCCCGGACACATTTTAGCGCGGCGCCGCCCGGACACATTGTACTTGTGGGGCTGGGAGGTTGTGGGGAACATCTGGAGAAGGTGTCTGTAGGGTTTGGGGGAGCACCTACAGGGTTTGGGGTGGGATCTGTGGGGCTGGGGGGGGTCTCTATGGGGCCGGAGGGGTTTGGGGGGGGATGTGACCCTATGGGGTGTCCCCCCCAGAGCCCCAACCCGCGGCGGATCTAGCATTTTAGCGTGGCCGCCGTCCACCGGCAGCTTCATGCCCGTCTTCCGCTCCCAGTGGCCCGCGGGGCGCCCGGTGGCCCTACCGGCGTCACCAGCGGCCACCTTGGGGTCAACGGCGGCAGTTTTGGGGTCAACGGCAGCGGTTTTAGGGTTTCGGTCTGGGGGGTGCTGACATGCCCCCCCCCGTACCCCCCCAGGCATCCTGGCCCTGCAGCTGCCCCCGGGGGGGCTCGACGCCGAGTCCTACAGGTGAGAACCAGTCCCCTCCGCCCCCTAAATGCGCCCCCAGCCCCCCAAATGCCCCCAGCCCCCCCCCAAATTAACCCCCCCCAATTTATTCCCCCCCCCCCAGCGCCTGCCTCCACCTGGCCGAGATGCAGCGTCGGGTGCGGGAGGCGCTGGCGGAGCGCGAGCGGCTGCTGCGGGAACGGGTAGGACGGCGGGGGGTACAAAACTGGGGGGGGGCACCAAGGGGGGGGGGTCCATGGGGCTTGGGGGGACCCCAAGGGTTGGGGGGAACCAAAATGAGGGGAAAACCAAGTGTGTGGGGTGCGCTTGCCGGGGGGACGCATTTGCAAGGCCCACCGGGGGAGGAACCAAAATGAGGGGGGAACCAAGTGTGCGGGGTGCGGTTGCCGGGGGGACGCATTTGCGGGGCGCACCGGGGGGGGGAACCAAAATGAAGGGGGAACCAAGTGTGCGGGGTGCGGTTGCCGGGGGGACGCATATGCGGGTCGCACCGGGGGGGAACCAATATGAGGGGGGAACCAAGTGTGCGGGGTGCGGTTGCCGGGGGGACGCATTTGCGGGGCGCACCGGGGGGGAACCAATATGAGGGGGGAACCAAGTGTGCGGGGTGCGCTTGCCGGGGGGACGCATTTGCGGGGCGCACCGGGGGGGGGTCCATGGGGCTTGGGTTAGGGTTAGGGTTAGGGTTAGGGTTAGGGTTAGGGTTAGGGTTAGGGTTAGGGTTAGGGTTAGGGTTAGGGTTAGGGTTAGGGTTAGGGTTAGGGTTAGGGTTAGGGTTAGGGTTAGGGTTAGGTTAAGCGTAGTGAGATCCTCTCCTGAGCCTATGTTATTTTCCAAAGATTGATTGACGCTGTTAAGGTTTCAGGGGTAGGGCACTAGGGTTGGGTTTCAGGGTAAGTATTCTCAGGGTTTATGTTTAGGATTTTCAGTTGTTTAGGTTTGGATTTTTAACGGTTAGTATTTTAGGGATTTGGGGGTTAAGGTTTTAAGTTTTTCAGGGTTAGTGTGTTAGGGTTTTAGAGTTTATGGGTTGTAGTGTTGAAAGGTTTTTTAGGGTTAGGGTCTTAGGGTTTTCTTTTTGGTCAATTATTTAGGGTTAGGGTTTTTAAATTTTATTTTTATTTATTTATTTATTTATTTATTTATTTTTTCAGGTTAGGTTCTCCAGGGTTAGGGTTTTGAGTGTCCTAATTTTTTGGGTTAGGGTTTGGAGCATCGTAATTTTTTGCGTTAGGGTTTTGAGCATCTTAATATTTTGTGTTAGTGCTTTGAGCATCTTATTTTTTTGGATTAGTGTTTGGAGCGTCTTTGGGTTTAGGTTTTTGGGTTTTTAGGTTTTAGTTTTTGGGTTTAGGTTTTGAGAGTCCTATTTTTTGGCTTGGGATTTGAACGTCTTAATTTTGTGGGCTTGGGATTTGAACGTCTTAATTTATTGGGTTAGGAGTTTTAGGCATAGGTCTTCAGGTGTTTAGTGTGGTAAATATTTTGGGTTATGTCTGTAGGGGTTTGGAGGATTTTTAGGGTTAGGGCTTGAGGCTTTTTTGTAAAGGCGGTAAGGGCTCGGGTTACAGTGCGTGCTGGTAAATGTAATTCTTGAAAACTCGGCCCGTGATTGGCTGTGCCGGCTGTCCAAGGAATGCTGGTAAATATAGTTTTCCGGCACCAGGCTACCGGGAGGCCATGTTGGGTGCCCAGAGCATGCCTGGAAATGCAGGGTTAGGGTTAGGGTTAGGGTTAGGGCACATTTTAGCGCGACGCCGCCCGGACACATTTTAGCGCGGCGCCGCCCGGACACATTTAAGCACGGCGCCGCCCGGGCACATTTAAGCGCGGCGCCGCCCGGACACATTTTAGCGCGGCGCCGCCCGGACACATTGTACTTGTGGGGCTGGGAGGTTGTGGGGAACATCTGGAGAAGGTGTCTGTAGGGTTTGGGGGAGCACCTACAGGGTTTGGGGTGGGATCTGTGGGGCTGGGGGGGGTCTCTATGGGGCCGGAGGGGTTTGGGGGGGGATGTGACCCTATGGGGTGTCCCCCCCAGAGCCCCAACCCGCGGCTGACCTAGCATTTTAGCGTGGCCGCCGTCCACCGGCAGCTTCATGCCCGTCTTCCGCTCCCAGTGGCCCGCGGGGCGCCCGGTGGCCCTACCGGCGTCACCAGCGGCCACCTTGGGGTCAACGGCGGCAGTTTTGGGGTCAACGGCAGCGGTTTTAGGGTTTCGGTCTGGGGGGTGCTGACATGCCCCCCCCCGTACCCCCCCAGGCATCCTGGCCCTGCAGCTGCCCCCGGGGGGGCTCGACGCCGAGTCCTACAGGTGAGAACCAGTCCCCTCCGCCCCCTAAATGCGCCCCCAGCCCCCCAAATGCCCCCAGCCCCCCCCCAAATTAACCCCCCCCAATTTATTCCCCCCCCCCCAGCGCCTGCCTCCACCTGGCCGAGATGCAGCGTCGGGTGCGGGAGGCGCTGGCGGAGCGCGAGCAGCTGCTGCGGGCACTGGTAGGACGGCGGGGGGTACAAAACTGGGGGGGGGCACCAAGGGGGGGGGGGTCCATGGGGCTTGGGGGGACCCCAAGGGTTGGGGGGAACCAAAATGAGGGGAAAACCAAGTGTGTGGGGTGCGCTTGCCGGGGGGACGCATTTGCAAGGCCCACCGGGGGAGGAACCAAAATGAGGGGGGAACCAAGTGTGCGGGGTGCGGTTGCCGGGGGGACGCATTTGCGGGGCGCACCGGGGGGGGGGGAACCAAAATGAAGGGGGAACCAAGTGTGCGGGGTGCGGTTGCCGGGGGGACGCATTTGCGGGTCGCACCGGGGGGGAACCAATATGATGGGGGAACCAAGTGTGCGGGGTGCGGTTACCGGGGGGACGCATTTGCGGGGCGCAACGGGGGGGGTCCATGGGGCTTGGGTTAGGGTTAGGGTTAGGGTTAGGGTTAGGGTTAGGGTTAGGGTTAGGGTTAGGGTTAGGGTTAGGGTTAGGGTTAGGGTTAGGGTTAGGGTTAGGGTTAGGGTTAGGGTTAGGTTAAGCGTAGTGAGATCCTCTCCTGAGCCTATGTTATTTTCCAAAGATTGATTGACGCTTTTAAGGTTTCAGGGGTAGGGCACTAGGGTTGGGTTTCAGGGTAAGTATTCTCAGGGTTTATGTTTAGGATTTTCAGTTGTTTAGGTTTGGATTTTTAACGGTTAGTATTTTAGGGATTTGGGGGTTAAGGTTTTAAGTTTTTCAGGGTTAGTGTGTTAGGGTTTTAGAGTTTATGGGTTGTAGTGTTGAATGGTTTTTTAGGGTTAGGGTCTTAGGGTTTTCTTTTTGGTCAATTATTTAGGGTTAGGGTTTTTAAATTTTATTTTTATTTATTTATTTATTTATTTATTTATTTATTCAGGTTAGGTTCTCCAGGGTTAGGGTTTTGAGTGTCCTAATTTTTTGGGTTAGGGTTTGGAGCATCGTAATTTTTTGCGTTAGGGTTTTGAGCATCTTAATATTTTGTGTTAGTGCTTTGAGCGTCTTATTTTTTTGGATTAGTGTTTGGAGCGTTTTTGGGTTTAGGTTTTTGGGTTTTTAGGTTTTAGTTTTTGGGTTTAGGTTTTGAGAGTCCTATTTTTTGGCTTGGGATTTGAACGTCTTAATTTTGTGGGCTTGGGATTTGAACGTCTTAATTTATTGGGTTAGGAGTTTTAGGCATAGGTCTTCAGGTGTTTAGTGTGGTAAATATTTTGGGTTATGTCTGTAGGGGTTTGGAGGATTTTTAGGGTTAGGGCTTGAGGCTTTTTTGTAAAGGCGGTAAGGGCTAGGGTTACAGTGCGTGCTGGTAAATGTAATTCTTGAAAACTCGGCCCGTGATTGGCTGTGCCGGCTGTCCAAGGAATGCTGGTAAATATAGTTTTCCGGCACCAGGCTACCGGGAGGCCATGTTGGGTGCCCAGAGCATGCCTGGAAATGCAGGGTTAGGGTTAGGGTTAGGGTTAGGGCACATTTTAGCGCGACGCCGCCCGGACACATTTTAGCGCGGCGCCGCCTGGACACATTTAAGCACGGCGCCGCCCGGGCACATTTAAGCGCGGCGCCGCCCGGACACATTTTAGCGCGGCGCCGCCCGGACACATTGTACTTGTGGGGCTGGGAGGTTGTGGGGAACATCTGGAGAAGGTGTCTGTAGGGTTTGGGGGAGCACCTACAGGGTTTGGGGTGGGATCTGTGGGGCTGGGGGGGGTCTCTATGGGGCCGGAGGGGTTTGGGGGGGGATGTGACCCTATGGGGTGTCCCCCCCAGAGCCCCAACCCGCGGCTGACCTAGCATTTTAGCGTGGCCGCCGTCCACCGGCAGCTTCATGCCCGTCTTCCGCTCCCAGTGGCCCGCGGGGCACCCGGTGGCCCTACCGGCGTCACCAGCGGCCACCTTGGGGTCAACGGCGGCAGTTTTGGGGTCAACGGCAGCGGTTTTAGGGTTTCGGTCTGGGGGGTGCTGACATGCCCCCCCCCGTACCCCCCCAGGCATCCTGGCCCTGCAGCTGCCCCCGGGGGGGCTCGACGCCGAGTCCTACAGGTGAGAACCAGTCCCCTCCGCCCCCTAAATGCGCCCCCAGCCCCCCAAATGCCCCCAGCCCCCCCCCAAATTAACCCCCCCCAATTTATTCCCCCCCCCCCAGCGCCTGCCTCCACCTGGCCGAGATGCAGCGTCGGGTGCGGGAGGCGCTGGCGGAGCGCGAGCGGCTGCTGCGGGAACGGGTAGGACGGCGGGGGGTACAAAACTGGGGGGGGGCACCAAGGGGGGGGGGGTCCATGGGGCTTGGGGGGACCCCAAGGGTTGGGGGGAACCAAAATGAGGGGAAAACCAAGTGTGTGGGGTGCGCTTGCCGGGGGGACGCATTTGCAAGGCCCACCGGGGGAGGAACCAAAATGAGGGGGGAACCAAGTGTGCGGGGTGCGGTTGCCGGGGGGACGCATTTGCGGGGCGCACCGGGGGGGGGGGGAACCAAAATGAAGGGGGAACCAAGTGTGCGGGGTGCGGTTGCCGGGGGGACGCATATGCGGGTCGCACTGGGGGGGAACCAATATGAGGGGGGAACCAAGTGTGCGGGGTGCGGTTGCCGGGGGGACGCATTTGCGGGGCGCACCGGGGGGAACCAATATGAGGGGGGAACCAAGTGTGCGGGGTGCGCTTGCCGGGGGGACGCATTTGCGGGGCGCACCGGGGGGGGGTCCATGGGGCTTGGGTTAGGGTTAGGGTTAGGGTTAGGGTTAGGGTTACGGTTAGGGTTAGGGTTAGGGTTAGGGTTAGGGTTAGGGTTAGGGTTAGGGTTAGGGTTAGGGTTAGGGTTAGGGTTAGGGTTAGGGTTAGGTTAAGCGTAGTGAGATCCTCTCCTGAGCCTATGTTATTTTCCAAAGATTGATTGACGCTGTTAAGGTTTCAGGGGTAGGGCACTAGGGTTGGGTTTCAGGGTAAGTATTCTCAGGGTTTATGTTTAGGATTTTCAGTTGTTTAGGTTTGGATTTTTAACGGTTAGTATTTTAGGGATTTGGGGGTTAAGGTTTTAAGTTTTTCAGGGTTAGTGTGTTAGGGTTTTAGAGTTTATGGGTTGTAGTGTTGAAAGGTTTTTTAGGGTTAGGGTCTTAGGGTTTTCTTTTTGGTCAATTATTTAGGGTTAGGGTTTTTAAATTTTATTTTTATTTATTTATTTATTTATTTATTTATTTTTTCAGGTTAGGTTCTCCAGGGTTAGGGTTTTGAGTGTCCTAATTTTTTGGGTTAGGGTTTGGAGCATCGTAATTTTTTGCGTTAGGGTTTTGAGCATCTTAATATTTTGTGTTAGTGCTTTGAGCATCTTATTTTTTTGGATTAGTGTTTGGAGCGTCTTTGGGTTTAGGTTTTTGGGTTTTTAGGTTTTAGTTTTTGGGTTTAGGTTTTGAGAGTCCTATTTTTTGGCTTGGGATTTGAACGTCTTAATTTTGTGGGCTTGGGATTTGAACGTCTTAATTTATTGGGTTAGGAGTTTTAGGCATAGGTCTTCAGGTGTTTAGTGTGGTAAATATTTTGGGTTATGTCTGTAGGGGTTTGGAGGATTTTTAGGGTTAGGGCTTGAGGCTTTTTTGTAAAGGCGGTAAGGGCTAGGGTTACAGTGCGTGCTGGTAAATGTAATTCTTGAAAACTCGGCCCGTGATTGGCTGTGCCGGCTGTCCAAGGAATGCTGGTAAATATAGTTTTCCGGCACCAGGCTACCGGGAGGCCATGTTGGGTGCCCAGAGCATGCCTGGAAATGCAGGGTTAGGGTTAGGGTTAGGGTTCGGGCACATTTTAGCGCGACGCCGCCCGGACACATTTTAGCGCGGCGCCGCCCGGACACATTTAAGCACGGCGCCGCCCGGGCACATTTAAGCGCGGCGCCGCCCGGACACATTTTAGCGCGGCGCCGCCCGGACACATTGTACTTGTGGGGCTGGGAGGTTGTGGGGAACATCTGGAGAAGGTGTCTGTAGGGTTTGGGGGAGCACCTACAGGGTTTGGGGTGGGATCTGTGGGGCTGGGGGGGGTCTCTATGGGGCCGGAGGGGTTTGGGGGGGGATGTGACCCTATGGGGTGTCCCCCCCAGAGCCCCAACCCGCGGCTGACCTAGCATTTTAGCGTGGCCGCCGTCCACCGGCAGCTTCATGCCCGTCTTCCGCTCCCAGTGGCCCGCGGGGCGCCCGGTGGCCCTACCGGCGTCACCAGCGGCCACCTTGGGGTCAACGGCGGCAGTTTTGGGGTCAACGGCAGCGGTTTTAGGGTTTCGGTCTGGGGGGTGCTGACATGCCCCCCCCCGTACCCCCCCAGGCATCCTGGCCCTGCAGCTGCCCCCGGGGGGGCTCGACGCCGAGTCCTACAGGTGAGAACCAGTCCCCTCCGCCCCCTAAATGCGCCCCCAGCCCCCCAAATGCCCCCAGCCCCCCCCCAAATTAACCCCCCCCAATTTATTCCCCCCCCCCCAGCGCCTGCCTCCACCTGGCCGAGATGCAGCGTCGGGTGCGGGAGGCGCTGGCGGAGCGCGAGCAGCTGCTGCGGGCACGGGTAGGACGGCGGGGGGTACAAAACTGGGGGTGGGCACCAAGGGGGGGGGGGGTCCATGGGGCTTGGGGGGACCCCAAGGGTTGGGGGGAACCAAAATGAGGGGAAAACCAAGTGTGTGGGGTGCGCTTGCCGGGGGGACGCATTTGCAAGGCCCACCGGGGGAGGAACCAAAATGAGGGGGGAACCAAGTGTGCGGGGTGCGGTTGCCGGGGGGACGCATTTGCGGGGCGCACCGGGGGGGGGGAACCAAAATGAAGGGGGAACCAAGTGTGCGGGGTGCGGTTGCCGGGGGGACGCATTTGCGGGTCGCACCGGGGGGGAACCAAAATGAGGGGGGAACCAAGTGTGCGGGGTGCGGTTGCCGGGGGGACGCATTTGCGGGGCGCACCGGGGGGGGGAACCAAAATGAAGGGGGAACCAAGTGTGCGGGGTGCGGTTGCCGGGGGGACGCATTTGCAGGGCGCAACGGGGGGGGTCCATGGGGCTTGGGTTAGGGTTAGGGTTAGGGTTAGGGTTAGGGTTAGGGTTAGGGTTAGGGTTAGGGTTAGGGTTAGGGTTAGGGTTAGGGTTAGGGTTAGGGTTAGGGTTAGGGTTAGGGTTAGGTTTAGGGTTAGGGTTAGGGTTAGGTTAAGCGTAGTGAGATCCTCTCCTGAGCCTATGTTATTTTCCAAAGATTGATTGACGCTTTTAAGGTTTCAGGGGTAGGGCACTAGTGTTGGGTTTCAGGGTAAGTATTCTCAGGGTTTATGTTTAGGATTTTCAGTTGTTTAGGTTTGGATTTTTAACGGTTAGTATTTTAGGGATTTGGGGGTTAAGGTTTTAAGTTTTTCAGGGTTAGTGTGTTAGGGTTTTAGAGTTTATGGGTTGTAGTGTTGAATGGTTTTTTAGGGTTAGGGTCTTAGGGTTTTCTTTTTGGTCAATTATTTAGGGTTAGGGTTTTTAAATTTTATTTTTATTTATTTATTTATTTATTTATTTATTTTTTCAGGTTAGGTTCTCCAGGGTTAGGGTTTTGAGTGTCCTAATTTTTTGGGTTAGGGTTTGGAGCATCGTAATTTTTTGCGTTAGGGTTTTGAGCATCTTAATATTTTGTGTTAGTGCTTTGAGCGTCTTATTTTTTTGGATTAGTGTTTGGAGCGTTTTTGGGTTTAGGTTTTTGGGTTTTTAGGTTTTAGTTTTTGGGTTTAGGTTTTGAGAGTCCTATTTTTTGGCTTGGGATTTGAACGTCTTAATTTTGTGGGCTTGGGATTTGAACGTCTTAATTTATTGGGTTAGGAGTTTTAGGCATAGGTCTTCAGGTGTTTAGTGTGGTAAATATTTTGGGTTATGTCTGTAGGGGTTTGGAGGATTTTTAGGGTTAGGGCTTGAGGCTTTTTTGTAAAGGCGGTAAGGGCTAGGGTTACAGTGCGTGCTGGTAAATGTAATTCTTGAAAACTCGGCCCGTGATTGGCTGTGCCGGCTGTCCAAGGAATGCTGGTAAATATAGTTTTCCGGCACCAGGCTACCGGGAGGCCATGTTGGGTGCCCAGAGCATGCCTGGAAATGCAGGGTTAGGGTTAGGGTTAGGGTTAGGGCACATTTTAGCGCGACGCCGCCCGGACACATTTTAGCGCGGCGCCGCCCGGACACATTTAAGCACGGCGCCGCCCGGGCACATTTAAGCGCGGCGCCGCCCGGACACATTTTAGCGCGGCGCCGCCCGGACACATTGTACTTGTGGGGCTGGGAGGTTGTGGGGAACATCTGGAGAAGGTGTCTGTAGGGTTTGGGGGAGCACCTACAGGGTTTGGGGTGGGATCTGTGGGGCTGGGGGGGGTCTCTATGGGGCCGGAGGGGTTTGGGGGGGGATGTGACCCTATGGGGTGTCCCCCCCAGAGCCCCAACCCGCGGCTGACCTAGCATTTTAGCGTGGCCGCCGTCCACCGGCAGCTTCATGCCCGTCTTCCGCTCCCAGTGGCCCGCGGGGCGCCCGGTGGCCCTACCGGCGTCACCAGCGGCCACCTTGGGGTCAACGGCGGCAGTTTTGGGGTCAACGGCAGCGGTTTTAGGGTTTCGGTCTGGGGGGTGCTGACATGCCCCCCCCCGTACCCCCCCAGGCATCCTGGCCCTGCAGCTGCCCCCGGGGGGGCTCGACGCCGAGTCCTACAGGTGAGAACCAGTCCCCTCCGCCCCCTAAATGCGCCCCCAGCCCCCCAAATGCCCCCAGCCCCCCCCCAAATTAACCCCCCCCAATTTATTCCCCCCCCCCCAGCGCCTGCCTCCACCTGGCCGAGATGCAGCGTCGGGTGCGGGAGGCGCTGGCGGAGCGCGAGCGGCTGCTGCGGGAACGGGTAGGACGGCGGGGGGTACAAAACTGGGGGGGGGCACCAAGGGGGGGGGGGGTCCATGGGGCTTGGGGGGACCCCAAGGGTTGGGGGGAACCAAAATGAGGGGAAAACCAAGTGTGTGGGGTGCGCTTGCCGGGGGGACGCATTTGCAAGGCCCACCGGGGGAGGAACCAAAATGAGGGGGGAACCAAGTGTGCGGGGTGCGGTTGCCGGGGGGACGCATTTGCGGGGCGCACCGGGGGGGGGAACCAAAATGAAGGGGGAACCAAATGTGCGGGGTGCGGTTGCCGGGGGGACGCATATGCGGGTCGCACCGGGGGGGAACCAATATGAGGGGGGAACCAAGTGTGCGGGGTGCGGTTGCCGGGGGGACGCATTTGCGGGGCGCACCGGGGGGGGAACCAATATGAGGGGGGAACCAAGTGTGCGGGGTGCGCTTGCCGGGGGGACGCATTTGCGGGGCGCACCGGGGGGGGTCCATGGGGCTTGGGTTAGGGTTAGGGTTAGGGTTACGGTTAGGGTTAGGGTTAGGGTTAGGGTTAGGGTTAGGGTTAGGGTTAGGTTAAGCGTAGTGAGATCCTCTCCTGAGCCTATGTTATTTTCCAAAGATTGATTGACGCTGTTAAGGTTTCAGGGGTAGGGCACTAGGGTTGGGTTTCAGGGTAAGTATTCTCAGGGTTTATGTTTAGGATTTTCAGTTGTTTAGGTTTGGATTTTTAACGGTTAGTATTTTAGGGATTTGGGGGTTAAGGTTTTAAGTTTTTCAGGGTTAGTGTGTTAGGGTTTTAGAGTTTATGGGTTGTAGTGTTGAATGGTTTTTTAGGGTTAGGGTCATAGGGTTTTCTTTTTGGTCAATTATTTAGGGTTAGGGTTTTTAAATTTTATTTTTATTTATTTATTTATTTATTTATTTATTTTTTCAGGTTAGGTTCTCCAGGGTTAGGGTTTTGAGTGTCCTAATTTTTTGGGTTAGGGTTTGGAGCATCGTAATTTTTTGCGTTAGGGTTTTGAGCATCTTAATATTTTGTGTTAGTGCTTTGAGCATCTTATTTTTTTGGATTAGTGTTTGGAGCGTCTTTGGGTTTAGGTTTTTGGGTTTTTAGGTTTTAGTTTTTGGGTTTAGGTTTTGAGAGTCCTATTTTTTGGCTTGGGATTTGAACGTCTTAATTTTGTGGGCTTGGGATTTGAACGTCTTAATTTATTGGGTTAGGAGTTTTAGGCATAGGTCTTCAGGTGTTTAGTGTGGTAAATATTTTGGGTTATGTCTGTAGGGGTTTGGAGGATTTTTAGGGTTAGGGCTTGAGGCTTTTTTGTAAAGGCGGTAAGGGCTAGGGTTACAGTGCGTGCTGGTAAATGTAATTCTTGAAAACTCGGCCCGTGATTGGCTGTGCCGGCTGTCCAAGGAATGCTGGTAAATATAGTTTTCCGGCACCAGGCTACCGGGAGGCCATGTTGGGTGCCCAGAGCATGCCTGGAAATGCAGGGTTAGGGTTAGGGTTAGGGTTCGGGCACATTTTAGCGCGACGCCGCCCGGACACATTTTAGCGCGGCGCCGCCCGGACACATTTAAGCACGGCGCCGCCCGGGCACATTTAAGCGCGGCGCCGCCCGGACACATTTTAGCGCGGCGCCGCCCGGACACATTGTACTTGTGGGGCTGGGAGGTTGTGGGGAACATCTGGAGAAGGTGTCTGTAGGGTTTGGGGGAGCACCTACAGGGTTTGGGGTGGGATCTGTGGGGCTGGGGGGGGTCTCTATGGGGCCGGAGGGGTTTGGGGGGGGATGTGACCCTATGGGGTGTCCCCCCCAGAGCCCCAACCCGCGGCTGACCTAGCATTTTAGCGTGGCCGCCGTCCACCGGCAGCTTCATGCCCGTCTTCCGCTCCCAGTGGCCCGCGGGGCGCCCGGTGGCCCTACCGGCGTCACCAGCGGCCACCTTGGGGTCAACGGCGGCAGTTTTGGGGTCAACGGCAGCGGTTTTAGGGTTTCGGTCTGGGGGGTGCTGACATGCCCCCCCCCGTACCCCCCCAGGCATCCTGGCCCTGCAGCTGCCCCCGGGGGGGCTCGACGCCGAGTCCTACAGGTGAGAACCAGTCCCCTCCGCCCCCTAAATGCGCCCCCAGCCCCCCAAATGCCCCCAGCCCCCCCCCAAATTAACCCCCCCCAATTTATTCCCCCCCCCCCAGCGCCTGCCTCCACCTGGCCGAGATGCAGCGTCGGGTGCGGGAGGCGCTGGCGGAGCGCGAGCGGCTGCTGCGGGAACGGGTAGGACGGCGGGGGGTACAAAACTGGGGGGGGGCACCAAGGGGGGGGGGGTCCATGGGGCTTGGGGGGACCCCAAGGGTTGGGGGGAACCAAAATGAGGGGAAAACCAAGTGTGTGGGGTGCGCTTGCCGGGGGGACGCATTTGCAAGGCCCACCGGGGGAGGAACCAAAATGAGGGGGGAACCAAGTGTGCGGGGTGCGGTTGCCGGGGGGACGCATATGCGGGTCGCACCGGGGGGGAACCAATATGAGGGGGGAACCAAGTGTGCGGGGTGCGGTTGCCGGGGGGACGCATTTGCGGGGCGCACCGGGGGGGGAACCAATATGAGGGGGGAACCAAGTGTGCGGGGTGCGCTTGCCGGGGGGACGCATTTGCGGGGTGCACCGGGGGGGGTCCATGGGGCTTGGGTTAGGGTTAGGGTTAGGGTTACGGTTAGGGTTAGGGTTAGGGTTAGGGTTAGGGTTAGGGTTAGGGTTAGGTTAAGCGTAGTGAGATCCTCTCCTGAGCCTATGTTATTTTCCAAAGATTGATTGACGCTGTTAAGGTTTCAGGGGTAGGGCACTAGGGTTGGGTTTCAGGGTAAGTATTCTCAGGGTTTATGTTTAGGATTTTCAGTTGTTTAGGTTTGGATTTTTAACGGTTAGTATTTTAGGGATTTGGGGGTTAAGGTTTTAAGTTTTTCAGGGTTAGTGTGTTAGGGTTTTAGAGTTTATGGGTTGTAGTGTTGAATGGTTTTTTAGGGTTAGGGTCTTAGGGTTTTCTTTTTGGTCAATTATTTAGGGTTAGGGTTTTTAAATTTTATTTTTATTTATTTATTTATTTATTTATTTATTTTTTCAGGTTAGGTTCTCCAGGGTTAGGGTTTTGAGTGTCCTAATTTTTTGGGTTAGGGTTTGGAGCATCGTAATTTTTTGCGTTAGGGTTTTGAGCATCTTAATATTTTGTGTTAGTGCTTTGAGCATCTTATTTTTTTGGATTAGTGTTTGGAGCGTCTTTGGGTTTAGGTTTTTGGGTTTTTAGGTTTTAGTTTTTGGGTTTAGGTTTTGAGAGTCCTATTTTTTGGCTTGGGATTTGAACGTCTTAATTTTGTGGGCTTGGGATTTGAACGTCTTAATTTATTGGGTTAGGAGTTTTAGGCATAGGTCTTCAGGTGTTTAGTGTGGTAAATATTTTGGGTTATGTCTGTAGGGGTTTGGAGGATTTTTAGGGTTAGGGCTTGAGGCTTTTTTGTAAAGGCGGTAAGGGCTAGGGTTACAGTGCGTGCTGGTAAATGTAATTCTTGAAAACTCGGCCCGTGATTGGCTGTGCCGGCTGTCCAAGGAATGCTGGTAAATATAGTTTTCCGGCACCAGGCTACCGGGAGGCCATGTTGGGTGCCCAGAGCATGCCTGGAAATGCAGGGTTAGGGTTAGGGTTAGGGTTCGGGCACATTTTAGCGCGACGCCGCCCGGACACATTTTAGCGCGGCGCCGCCCGGACACATTTAAGCACGGCGCCGCCCGGGCACATTTAAGCGCGGCGCCGCCCGGACACATTTTAGCGCGGCGCCGCCCGGACACATTGTACTTGTGGGGCTGGGAGGTTGTGGGGAACATCTGGAGAAGGTGTCTGTAGGGTTTGGGGGAGCACCTACAGGGTTTGGGGTGGGATCTGTGGGGCTGGGGGGGGTCTCTATGGGGCCGGAGGGGTTTGGGGGGGGATGTGACCCTATGGGGTGTCCCCCCCAGAGCCCCAACCCGCGGCTGACCTAGCATTTTAGCGTGGCCGCCGTCCACCGGCAGCTTCATGCCCGTCTTCCGCTCCCAGTGGCCCGCGGGGCGCCCGGTGGCCCTACCGGCGTCACCAGCGGCCACCTTGGGGTCAACGGCGGCAGTTTTGGGGTCAACGGCAGCGGTTTTAGGGTTTCGGTCTGGGGGGTGCTGACATGCCCCCCCCCGTACCCCCCCAGGCATCCTGGCCCTGCAGCTGCCCCCGGGGGGGCTCGACGCCGAGTCCTACAGGTGAGAACCAGTCCCCTCCACCCCCTAAATGCGCCCCCAGCCCCCCAAATGCCCCCAGCCCCCCCCCAAATTAACCCCCCCCAATTTATTCCCCCCCCCCCAGCGCCTGCCTCCACCTGGCCGAGATGCAGCGTCGGGTGCGGGAGGCGCTGGCGGAGCGCGAGCAGCTGCTGCGGGCACGGGTAGGACGGCGGGGGGTACAAAACTGGGGGGGGGCACCAAGGGGGGGGGGGTCCATGGGGCTTGGGGGGACCCCAAGGGTTGGGGGGAACCAAAATGAGGGGAAAACCAAGTGTGTGGGGTGCGCTTGCCGGGGGGACGCATTTGCAAGGCCCACCGGGGGAGGAACCAAAATGAGGGGGGAACCAAGTGTGCGGGGTGCGGTTGCCGGGGGGACGCATTTGCGGGGCGCACCGGGGGGGGGGAACCAAAATGAAGGGGGAACCAAGTGTGCGGGGTGCGGTTGCCGGGGGGACGCATTTGCGGGTCGCACCGGGGGGGAACCAATATGAGGGGGGAACCAAGTGTGCGGGGTGCGGTTGCCGGGGGGACGCATTTGCGGGGCGCACCGGGGTGGAACCAATATGAGGGGGGAACCAAGTGTGCGGGGTGCGCTTGCCGGGGGGACGCATTTGCGGGGCGCACCGGGGGGGGTCCATGGGGCTTGGGTTAGGGTTAGGGTTAGGGTTAGGGTTAGGGTTAGGGTTAGGGTTAGGGTTAGGGTTAGGGTTAGGGTTAGGGTTAGGTTAAGCGTAGTGAGATCCTCTCCTGAGCCTGTGTTATTTTCCAAAGATTGATTGACGCTTTTAAGGTTTCAGGGGTAGGGCACTAGGGTTGGGTTTCAGGGTAAGTATTCTCAGGGTTTATGTTTAGGATTTTCAGTTGTTTAGGTTTGGATTTTTAACGGTTAGTATTTTAGGGATTTGGGGGTTAAGGTTTTAAGTTTTTCAGGGTTAGTGTGTTAGGGTTTTAGAGTTTATGGGTTGTAGTGTTGAATGGTTTTTTAGGGTTAGGGTCTTAGGGTTTTCTTTTTGGTCAATTATTTAGGGTTAGGGTTTTTAAATTTTATTTTTATTTATTTATTTATTTATTTATTTATTTTTTCAGGTTAGGTTCTCCAGGGTTAGGGTTTTGAGTGTCCTAATTTTTTGGGTTAGGGTTTGGAGCATCGTAATTTTTTGCGTTAGGGTTTTGAGCATCTTAATATTTTGTGTTAGTGCTTTGAGCGTCTTATTTTTTTGGATTAGTGTTTGGAGCGTTTTTGGGTTTAGGTTTTTGGGTTTTTAGGTTTTAGTTTTTGGGTTTAGGTTTTGAGAGTCCTATTTTTTGGCTTGGGATTTGAACGTCTTAATTTTGTGGGCTTGGGATTTGAACGTCTTAATTTATTGGGTTAGGAGTTTTAGGCATAGGTCTTCAGGTGTTTAGTGTGGTAAATATTTTGGGTTATGTCTGTAGGGGTTTGGAGGATTTTTAGGGTTAGGGCTTGAGGCTTTTTTGTAAAGGCGGTAAGGGCTAGGGTTACAGTGCGTGCTGGTAAATGTAATTCTTGAAAACTCGGCCCGTGATTGGCTGTGCCGGCTGTCCAAGGAATGCTGGTAAATATAGTTTTCCGGCACCAGGCTACCGGGAGGCCATGTTGGGTGCCCAGAGCATGCCTGGAAATGCAGGGTTAGGGTTAGGGTTAGGGTTAGGGCACATTTTAGCGCGACGCCGCCCGGACACATTTTAGCGCGGCGCCGCCTGGACACATTTAAGCACGGCGCCGCCCGGGCACATTTAAGCGCGGCGCCGCCCGGACACATTTTAGCGCGGCGCCGCCCGGACACATTGTACTTGTGGGGCTGGGAGGTTGTGGGGAACATCTGGAGAAGGTGTCTGTAGGGTTTGGGGGAGCACCTACAGGGTTTGGGGTGGGATCTGTGGGGCTGGGGGGGGTCTCTATGGGGCCGGAGGGGTTTGGGGGGGGATGTGACCCTATGGGGTGTCCCCCCCAGAGCCCCAACCCGCGGCTGACCTAGCATTTTAGCGTGGCCGCCGTCCACCGGCAGCTTCATGCCCGTCTTCCGCTCCCAGTGGCCCGCGGGGCGCCCGGTGGCCCTACCGGCGTCACCAGCGGCCACCTTGGGGTCAACGGCGGCAGTTTTGGGGTCAACGGCAGCGGTTTTAGGGTTTCGGTCTGGGGGGTGCTGACATGCCCCCCCCCGTACCCCCCCAGGCATCCTGGCCCTGCAGCTGCCCCCGGGGGGGCTCGACGCCGAGTCCTACAGGTGAGAACCAGTCCCCTCCGCCCCCTAAATGCGCCCCCAGCCCCCCAAATGCCCCCAGCCCCCCCCCAAATTAACCCCCCCCAATTTATTCCCCCCCCCCCAGCGCCTGCCTCCACCTGGCCGAGATGCAGCGTCGGGTGCGGGAGGCGCTGGCGGAGCGCGAGCGGCTGCTGCGGGAACGGGTAGGACAGCGGGGGGTACAAAACTGGGGGGGGGCACCAAGGGGGGGGGGGTCCATGGGGCTTGGGGGGACCCCAAGGGTTGGGGGGAACCAAAATGAGGGGAAAACCAAGTGTGTGGGGTGCGCTTGCCGGGGGGACGCATTTGCAAGGCCCACCGGGGGAGGAACCAAAATGAGGGGGGAACCAAGTGTGCGGGGTGCGGTTGCCGGGGGGACGCATTTGCGGGGCGCACCGGGGGGGGGACCAATATGAGGGGGGAACCAAGTGTGCGGGGTGCGGTTGCCGGGGGGACGCATTTGCGGGGCGCACCGGGGGGGAACCAATATGAGGGGGGAACCAAGTGTGCGGGGTGCGCTTGCCGGGGGGACGCATTTGCAAGGCCCACCGGGGGGGGGAACCAAAATGAAGGGGGAACCAAGTGTGCGGGGTGCGGTTGCCGGGGGGACGCATATGCGGGTCGCACCGGGGGGGGACCAATATGAGGGGGGAACCAAGTGTGCGGGGTGCGGTTGCCGGGGGGACGCATTTGCGGGGCGCACCGGGGGGGAACCAATATGAGGGGGGAACCAAGTGTGCGGGGTGCGGTTGCCGGGGGGACGCATTTGCGGGGCGCACCGGGGGGGAACCAATATGAGGGGGGAACCAAGTGTGCGGGGTGCGGTTGCCGGGGGGACGCATTTGCGGGGCGCACCGGGGGGGGGGTCCATGGGGCTTGGGTTAGGGTTAGGGTTAGGGTTAGGGTTAGGGTTAGGGTTAGGGTTAGGGTTAGGGTTAGGGTTAGGGTTAGGGTTAGGGTTAGGGTTAGGGTTAGGGTTAGGGTTAGGGTTAGGGTTAGGGTTAGGGTTAGGGTTAGGTTAAGCGTAGTGAGATCCTCTCCTGAGCCTATGTTATTTTCCAAAGATTGATTGACGCTGTTAAGGTTTCAGGGGTAGGGCACTAGGGTTGGGTTTCAGGGTAAGTATTCTCAGGGTTTATGTTTAGGATTTTCAGTTGTTTAGGTTTGGATTTTTAACGGTTAGTATTTTAGGGATTTGGGGGTTAAGGTTTTAAGTTTTTCAGGGTTAGTGTGTTAGGGTTTTAGAGTTTATGGGTTGTAGTGTTGAAAGGTTTTTTAGGGTTAGGGTCTTAGGGTTTTCTTTTTGGTCAATTATTTAGGGTTAGGGTTTTTAAATTTTATTTTTATTTATTTATTTATTTATTTATTTATTTTTTCAGGTTAGGTTCTCCAGGGTTAGGGTTTTGAGTGTCCTAATTTTTTGGGTTAGGGTTTGGAGCATCGTAATTTTTTGCGTTAGGGTTTTGAGCATCTTAATATTTTGTGTTAGTGCTTTGAGCATCTTATTTTTTTGGATTAGTGTTTGGAGCGTCTTTGGGTTTAGGTTTTTGGGTTTTTAGGTTTTAGTTTTTGGGTTTAGGTTTTGAGAGTCCTATTTTTTGGCTTGGGATTTGAACGTCTTAATTTTGTGGGCTTGGGATTTGAACGTCTTAATTTATTGGGTTAGGAGTTTTAGGCATAGGTCTTCAGGTGTTTAGTGTGGTAAATATTTTGGGTTATGTCTGTAGGGGTTTGGAGGATTTTTAGGGTTAGGGCTTGAGGCTTTTTTGTAAAGGCGGTAAGGGCTAGGGTTACAGTGCGTGCTGGTAAATGTAATTCTTGAAAACTCGGCCCGTGATTGGCTGTGCCGGCTGTCCAAGGAATGCTGGTAAATATAGTTTTCCGGCACCAGGCTACAGGGAGGCCATGTTGGGTGCCCAGAGCATGCCTGGAAATGCAGGGTTAGGGTTAGGGTTAGGGCACATTTTAGCGCGACGCCGCCCGGACACATTTTAGCGCGGCGCCGCCCGGACACATTTAAGCACGGCGCCGCCCGGGCACATTTAAGCGCGGCGCCGCCCGGACACATTTTAGCGCGGCGCCGCCCGGACACATTGTACTTGTGGGGCTGGGAGGTTGTGGGGAACATCTGGAGAAGGTGTCTGTAGGGTTTGGGGGAGCACCTACAGGGTTTGGGGTGGGATCTGTGGGGCTGGGGGGGGTCTCTATGGGGCCGGAGGGGTTTGGGGGGGGATGTGACCCTATGGGGTGTCCCCCCCAGAGCCCCAACCCGCGGCTGACCTAGCATTTTAGCGTGGCCGCCGTCCACCGGCAGCTTCATGCCCGTCTTCCGCTCCCAGTGGCCCGCGGGGCGCCCGGTGGCCCTACCGGCGTCACCAGCGGCCACCTTGGGGTCAACGGCGGCAGTTTTGGGGTCAACGGCAGCGGTTTTAGGGTTTCGGTCTGGGGGGTGCTGACATGCCCCCCCCCGTACCCCCCCAGGCATCCTGGCCCTGCAGCTGCCCCCGGGGGGGCTCGACGCCGAGTCCTACAGGTGAGAACCAGTCCCCTCCGCCCCCTAAATGCGCCCCCAGCCCCCCAAATGCCCCCAGCCCCCCCCCAAATTAACCCCCCCCAATTTTTCCCCCCCCCCCCAGCGCCTGCCTCCACCTGGCCGAGATGCAGCGTCGGGTGCGGGAGGCGCTGGCGGAGCGCGAGCAGCTGCTGCGGGCACGGGTAGGACGGCGGGGGGTACAAAACTGGGGGGGGGCACCAAGGGGGGGGGGGTCCATGGGGCTTGGGGGGACCCCAAGGGTTGGGGGGAACCAAAATGAGGGGAAAACCAAGTGTGTGGGGTGCGCTTGCCGGGGGGACGCATTTGCAAGGCCCACCGGGGGAGGAACCAAAATGAGGGGGGAACCAAGTGTGCGGGGTGCGGTTGCCGGGGGGACGCATTTGCGGGGCGCACCGGGGGGGGGAACCAAAATGAAGGGGGAACCAAGTGTGCGGGGTGCGGTTGCCGGGGGGACGCATATGCGGGTCGCACCGGGGGGGGACCAATATGAGGGGGGAACCAAGTGTGCGGGGTGCGGTTGCCGGGGGGACGCATTTGCGGGGCGCACCGGGGGGGAACCAATATGAGGGGGGAACCAAGTGTGCGGGGTGCGCTTGCCGGGGGGACGCATTTGCGGGTCGTACCGGGGGGGGGTCCATGGGGCTTGGGTTAGGGTTAGGGTTAGGGTTAGGGTTAGGGTTAGGGTTAGGGTTAGGGTTAGGGTTAGGGTTAGGGTTAGGGTTAGGGTTAGGGTTAGGGTTAGGGTTAGGGTTAGGGTTAGGGTTAGGGTTAGGTTAAGCGTAGTGAGATCCTCTCCTGAGCCTATGTTATTTTCCAAAGATTGATTGACGCTGTTAAGGTTTCAGGGGTAGGGCACTAGGGTTGGGTTTCAGGGTAAGTATTCTCAGGGTTTATGTTTAGGATTTTCAGTTGTTTAGGTTTGGATTTTTAACGGTTAGTATTTTAGGGATTTGGGGGTTAAGGTTTTAAGTTTTTCAGGGTTAGTGTGTTAGGGTTTTAGAGTTTATGGGTTGTAGTGTTGAAAGGTTTTTTAGGGTTAGGGTCTTAGGGTTTTCTTTTTGGTCAATTATTTAGGGTTAGGGTTTTTAAATTTTATTTTTATTTATTTATTTATTTATTTATTTATTTTTTCAGGTTAGGTTCTCCAGGGTTAGGGTTTTGAGTGTCCTAATTTTTTGGGTTAGGGTTTGGAGCATCGTAATTTTTTGCGTTAGGGTTTTGAGCATCTTAATATTTTGTGTTAGTGCTTTGAGCATCTTATTTTTTTGGATTAGTGTTTGGAGCATCTTTGGGTTTAGGTTTTTGGGTTTTTAGGTTTTAGTTTTTGGGTTTAGGTTTTGAGAGTCCTATTTTTTGGCTTGGGATTTGAACGTCTTAATTTTGTGGGCTTGGGATTTGAACGTCTTAATTTATTGGGTTAGGAGTTTTAGGCATAGGTCTTCAGGTGTTTAGTGTGGTAAATATTTTGGGTTATGTCTGTAGGGGTTTGGAGGATTTTTAGGGTTAGGGCTTGAGGCTTTTTTGTAAAGGCGGTAAGGGCTAGGGTTACAGTGCGTGCTGGTAAATGTAATTCTTGAAAACTCGGCCCGTGATTGGCTGTGCCGGCTGTCCAAGGAATGCTGGTAAATATAGTTTTCCGGCACCAGGCTACCGGGAGGCCATGTTGGGTGCCCAGAGCATGCCTGGAAATGCAGGGTTAGGGTTAGGGTTAGGGCACATTTTAGCGCGACGCCGCCCGGACACATTTTAGCGCGGCGCCGCCCGGACACATTTAAGCACGGCGCCGCCCGGGCACATTTAAGCGCGGCGCCGCCCGGACACATTTTAGCGCGGCGCCGCCCGGACACATTGTACTTGTGGGGCTGGGAGGTTGTGGGGAACATCTGGAGAAGGTGTCTGTAGGGTTTGGGGGAGCACCTACAGGGTTTGGGGTGGGATCTGTGGGGCTGGGGGGGGTCTCTATGGGGCCGGAGGGGTTTGGGGGGGGATGTGACCCTATGGGGTGTCCCCCCCAGAGCCCCAACCCGCGGCTGACCTAGCATTTTAGCGTGGCCGCCGTCCACCGGCAGCTTCATGCCCGTCTTCCGCTCCCAGTGGCCCGCGGGGCGCCCGGTGGCCCTACCGGCGTCACCAGCGGCCACCTTGGGGTCAACGGCGGCAGTTTTGGGGTCAACGGCAGCGGTTTTAGGGTTTCGGTCTGGGGGGTGCTGACATGCCCCCCCCCGTACCCCCCCAGGCATCCTGGCCCTGCAGCTGCCCCCGGGGGGGCTCGACGCCGAGTCCTACAGGTGAGAACCAGTCCCCTCCGCCCCCTAAATGCGCCCCCAGCCCCCCAAATGCCCCCAGCCCCCCCCCAAATTAACCCCCCCCAATTTTTTCCCCCCCCCCCAGCGCCTGCCTCCACCTGGCCGAGATGCAGCGTCGGGTGCGGGAGGCGCTGGCGGAGCGCGAGCAGCTGCTGCGGGCACGGGTAGGACGGCGGGGGGTACAAAACTGGGGGGGGGCACCAAGGGGGGGGGGGGTCCATGGGGCTTGGGGGGACCCCAAGGGTTGGGGGGAACCAAAATGAGGGGAAAACCAAGTGTGTGGGGTGCGCTTGCCGGGGGGACGCATTTGCAAGGCCCACCGGGGGAGGAACCAAAATGAGGGGGGAACCAAGTGTGCGGGGTGCGGTTGCCGGGGGGACGCATTTGCGGGGCGCACCGGGGGGGGGGAACCAAAATGAAGGGGGAACCAAGTGTGCGGGGTGCGGTTGCCGGGGGGACGCATTTGCGGGTCGCACCGGGGGGGAACCAATATGAGGGGGGAACCAAGTGTGCGGGGTGCGGTTGCCGGGGGGACGCATTTGCGGGTCGCACCGGGGGGGAACCAATATGAGGGGGGAACCAAGTGTGCGGGGTGCGGTTGCCGGGGGGACGCATTTGCGGGGCGCACCGGGGGGGAACCAATATGAGGGGGGAACCAAGTGTGCGGGGTGCGCTTGCCGGGGGGACGCATTTGCGGGGCGCACCGGGGGGGGGTCCATGGGGCTTGGGTTAGGGTTAGGGTTAGGGTTAGGGTTAGGGTTACGGTTAGGGTTAGGGTTAGGGTTAGGGTTAGGGTTAGGGTTAGGGTTAGGGTTAGGGTTAGGGTTAGGGTTAGGGTTAGGGTTAGGGTTAGGTTAAGCGTAGTGAGATCCTCTCCTGAGCCTATGTTATTTTCCAAAGATTGATTGACGCTGTTAAGGTTTCAGGGGTAGGGCACTAGGGTTGGGTTTCAGGGTAAGTATTCTCAGGGTTTATGTTTAGGATTTTCAGTTGTTTAGGTTTGGATTTTTAACGGTTAGTATTTTAGGGATTTGGGGGTTAAGGTTTTAAGTTTTTCAGGGTTAGTGTGTTAGGGTTTTAGAGTTTATGGGTTGTAGTGTTGAATGTTTTTTTAGGGTTAGGGTCTTAGGGTTTTCTTTTTGGTCAATTATTTAGGGTTAGGGTTTTTAAATTTTATTTTTATTTATTTATTTATTTATTTATTTATTTTTTCAGGTTAGGTTCTCCAGGGTTAGGGTTTTGAGTGTCCTAATTTTTTGGGTTAGGGTTAGGGTTAGGGTTAGGGTTAGGGTTAGGGTTAGGGTTAGGGTTAGGGTTAGGGTTAGGGTTAGGGTTAGGGTTAGGGTTAGGGTTAGGGTTAGGGTTAGGGTTAGGGTTAGATCCGCCATTAGGGTTAGGGTTAGGGTTAGGGTTAGGGTTAGGGTTAGGGTTAGGGTTAGGGTTAGGTTAAGCGTAGTGAGATCCTCTCCTGAGCCTATGTTATTTTCCAAAGATTGATTGACGCTGTTAAGGTTTCAGGGTTAGGGCACTAGGGTTGGGTTTCAGGGTAAGTATTCTCAGGGTTTATGTTTAGGATTTTCAGTTGTTTAGGTTTGGATTTTTAACGGTTAGTATTTTAGGGATTTGGGGGTTAAGGTTTTAAGTTTTTCAGGGTTAGTGTGTTAGGGTTTTAGAGTTTATGGCTTGTAGTGTTGAATGGTTTTTTAGGGTTAGGGTCTTAGGGTTTTCTTTTTGGTCAATTATTTAGGGTTAGGGTTTTTAAATTTTATTTTTATTTATTTATTTATTTATTTTTTCAGGTTAGGTTCTCCAGGGTTAGGGTTTTGAGTGTCCTAATTTTTTGGGTTAGTGTTTGGAGCATCGTAATTTTTTGCGTTAGGGTTTTGAGCATCTTAATATTTTGTGTTAGTGCTTTGAGCATCTTATTTTTTTGGATTAGTGTTTGGAGCGTTTTTGGGTTTAGGTTTTTGGGTTTTTAGGTTTTAGTTTTTGGGTTTAGGTTTTGAGAGTCCTATTTTTTGGCTTGGGATTTGAACGTCTTAATTTTGTGGGCTTGGGATTTGAACGTCTTAATTTATTGGGTTAGGAGTTTTAGGCATAGGTCTTCAGGTGTTTAGTGTGGTAAATATTTTGGGTTATGTCTGTAGGGGTTTGGAGGATTTTTAGGGTTAGGGCTTGAGGCTTTTTTGTAAAGGCGGTAAGGGCTAGGGTTACAGTGCGTGCTGGTAAATGTAATTCTTGAAAACTCGGCCCGTGATTGGCTGTGCCGGCTGTCCAAGGAATGCTGGTAAATATAGTTTTCCGGCACCAGGCTACCGGGAGGCCATGTTGGGTGCCCAGAGCATGCCTGGAAATGCAGGGTTAGGGTTAGGGTTAGGGTTAGGGCACATTTTAGCGCGACGCCGCCCGGACACATTTTAGCGCGGCGCCGCCCGGACACATTTAAGCACGGCGCCGCCCGGGCACATTTAAGCGCGGCGCCGCCCGGACACATTTTAGCGCGGCGCCGCCCGGACACATTGTACTTGTGGGGCTGGGAGGTTGTGGGGAACATCTGGAGAAGGTGTCTGTAGGGTTTGGGGGAGCACCTACAGGGTTTGGGGTGGGATCTGTGGGGCTGGGGGGGGTCTCTATGGGGCCGGAGGGGTTTGGGGGGGGATGTGACCCTATGGGGTGTCCCCCCCAGAGCCCCAACCCGCGGCTGACCTAGCATTTTAGCGTGGCCGCCGTCCACCGGCAGCTTCATGCCCGTCTTCCGCTCCCAGTGGCCCGCGGGGCGCCCGGTGGCCCTACCGGCGTCACCAGCGGCCACCTTGGGGTCAACGGCGGCAGTTTTGGGGTCAACGGCAGCGGTTTTAGGGTTTCGGTCTGGGGGGTGCTGACATGCCCCCCCCCGTACCCCCCCAGGCATCCTGGCCCTGCAGCTGCCCCCGGGGGGGCTCGACGCCGAGTCCTACAGGTGAGAACCAGTCCCCTCCGCCCCCTAAATGCGCCCCCAGCCCCCCAAATGCCCCCAGCCCCCCCCCAAATTAACCCCCCCCAATTTATTCCCCCCCCCCCAGCGCCTGCCTCCACCTGGCCGAGATGCAGCGTCGGGTGCGGGAGGCGCTGGCGGAGCGCGAGCGGCTGCTGCGGGAACGGGTAGGACGGCGGGGGGTACAAAACTGGGGGGGGGCACCAAGGGGGGGGGGGGTCCATGGGGCTTGGGGGGACCCCAAGGGTTGGGGGGAACCAAAATG
>NW_027076155.1:157500-162500 GCF_963932015.1 Anas acuta
ACCAGGCTACCGGGAGGCCATGTTGGGTGCCCAGAGCATGCCTGGAAATGCAGGGTTAGGGTTAGGGTTAGGGTTAGGGCACATTTTAGCGCGACGCCGCCCGGACACATTTTAGCGCGGCGCCGCCCGGACACATTTAAGCACGGCGCCGCCCGGGCACATTTAAGCGCGGCGCCGCCCGGACACATTTTAGCGCGGCGCCGCCCGGACACATTGTACTTGTGGGGCTGGGAGGTTGTGGGGAACATCTGGAGAAGGTGTCTGTAGGGTTTGGGGGAGCACCTACAGGGTTTGGGGTGGGATCTGTGGGGCTGGGGGGGGTCTCTATGGGGCCGGAGGGGTTTGGGGGGGGATGTGACCCTATGGGGTGTCCCCCCCAGAGCCCCAACCCGCGGCTGACCTAGCATTTTAGCGTGGCCGCCGTCCACCGGCAGCTTCATGCCCGTCTTCCGCTCCCAGTGGCCCGCGGGGCGCCCGGTGGCCCTACCGGCGTCACCAGCGGCCACCTTGGGGTCAACGGCGGCAGTTTTGGGGTCAACGGCAGCGGTTTTAGGGTTTCGGTCTGGGGGGTGCTGACATGCCCCCCCCCGTACCCCCCCAGGCATCCTGGCCCTGCAGCTGCCCCCGGGGGGGCTCGACGCCGAGTCCTACAGGTGAGAACCAGTCCCCTCCGCCCCCTAAATGCGCCCCCAGCCCCCCAAATGCCCCCAGCCCCCCCCCAAATTAACCCCCCCCAATTTATTCCCCCCCCCCCAGCGCCTGCCTCCACCTGGCCGAGATGCAGCGTCGGGTGCGGGAGGCGCTGGCGGAGCGCGAGCGGCTGCTGCGGGAACGGGTAGGACGGCGGGGGGTACAAAACTGGGGGGGGGCACCAAGGGGGGGGGGGTCCATGGGGCTTGGGGGGACCCCAAGGGTTGGGGGGAACCAAAATGAGGGGAAAACCAAGTGTGTGGGGTGCGCTTGCCGGGGGGACGCATTTGCAAGGCCCACCGGGGGAGGAACCAAAATGAGGGGGGAACCAAGTGTGCGGGGTGCGGTTGCCGGGGGGACGCATTTGCGGGGCGCACCGGGGGGGGGAACCAAAATGAAGGGGGAACCAAGTGTGCGGGGTGCGGTTGCCGGGGGGACGCATATGCGGGTCGCACCGGGGGGGAACCAATATGAGGGGGGAACCAAGTGTGCGGGGTGCGGTTGCCGGGGGGACGCATTTGCGGGGCGCACCGGGGGGGAACCAATATGAGGGGGGAACCAAGTGTGCGGGGTGCGCTTGCCGGGGGGACGCATTTGCGGGGCGCACCGGGGGGGGTCCATGGGGCTTGGGTTAGGGTTAGGGTTAGGGTTAGGGTTAGGGTTAGGGTTAGGGTTAGGGTTAGGGTTAGGGTTAGGGTTAGGGTTAGGGTTAGGGTTAGGGTTAGGGTTAGGGTTAGGTTAAGCGTAGTGAGATCCTCTCCTGAGCCTATGTTATTTTCCAAAGATTGATTGACGTTGTTAAGGTTTCAGGGGTAGGGCACTAGGGTTGGGTTTCAGGGTAAGTATTCTCAGGGTTTATGTTTAGGATTTTCAGTTGTTTAGGTTTGGATTTTTAACGGTTAGTATTTTAGGGATTTGGGGGTTAAGGTTTTAAGTTTTTCAGGGTTAGTGTGTTAGGGTTTTAGAGTTTATGGGTTGTAGTGTTGAATGGTTTTTTAGGGTTAGGGTCTTAGGGTTTTCTTTTTGGTCAATTATTTAGGGTTAGGGTTTTTAAATTTTATTTTTATTTATTTATTTATTTATTTATTTATTTTTTCAGGTTAGGTTCTCCAGGGTTAGGGTTTTGAGTGTCCTAATTTTTTGGGTTAGGGTTAGGGTTAGGGTTAGGGTTAGGGTTAGGGTTAGGGTTAGGGTTAGGGTTAGGGTTAGGGTTAGGGTTAGGGTTAGGGTTAGGGTTAGGGTTAGGGTTAGGGTTAGGGTTAGGGTTAGGGTTAGGGTTAGGGTTAGATCCGCCATTAGGGTTAGGGTTAGGGTTAGGGTTAGGGTTAGGGTTAGGGTTAGGGTTAGGGTTAGGTTAAGCGTAGTGAGATCCTCTCCTGAGCCTATGTTATTTTCCAAAGATTGATTGACGCTTTTAAGGTTTCAGGGGTAGGGCACTAGGGTTGGGTTTCAGGGTAAGTATTCTCAGGGTTTATGTTTAGGATTTTCAGTTGTTTAGGTTTGGATTTTTAACGGTTAGTATTTTAGGGATTTGGGGGTTAAGGTTTTAAGTTTTTCAGGGTTAGTGTGTTAGGGTTTTAGAGTTTATGGGTTGTAGTGTTGAAAGGTTTTTTAGGGTTAGGGTCTTAGGGTTTTCTTTTTGGTCAATTATTTAGGGTTAGGGTTTTTAAATTTTATTTTTATTTATTTATTTATTTATTTATTTATTTTTTCAGGTTAGGTTCTCCAGGGTTAGGGTTTTGAGTGTCCTAATTTTTTGGGTTAGGGTTTGGAGCATCGTAATTTTTTGCGTTAGGGTTTTGAGCATCTTAATATTTTGTGTTAGTGCTTTGAGCGTCTTATTTTTTTGGATTAGTGTTTGGAGCGTTTTTGGGTTTAGGTTTTTGGGTTTTTAGGTTTTAGTTTTTGGGTTTAGGTTTTGAGAGTCCTATTTTTTGGCTTGGGATTTGAACGTCTTAATTTTGTGGGCTTGGGATTTGAACGTCTTAATTTATTGGGTTAGGAGTTTTAGGCATAGGTCTTCAGGTGTTTAGTGTGGTAAATATTTTGGGTTATGTCTGTAGGGGTTTGGAGGATTTTTAGGGTTAGGGCTTGAGGCTTTTTTGTAAAGGCGGTAAGGGCTAGGGTTACAGTGCGTGCTGGTAAATGTAATTCTTGAAAACTCGGCCCGTGATTGGCTGTGCCGGCTGTCCAAGGAATGCTGGTAAATATAGTTTTCCGGCACCAGGCTACCGGGAGGCCATGTTGGGTGCCCAGAGCATGCCTGGAAATGCAGGGTTAGGGTTAGGGTTAGGGTTAGGGCACATTTTAGCGCGACGCCGCCCGGACACATTTAAGCACGGCGCCGCCCGGGCACATTTAAGCGCGGCGCCGCCCGGACACATTTTAGCGCGGCGCCGCCCGGACACATTGTACTTGTGGGGCTGGGAGGTTGTGGGGAACATCTGGAGAAGGTGTCTGTAGGGTTTGGGGGAGCACCTACAGGGTTTGGGGTGGGATCTGTGGGGCTGGGGGGGGTCTCTATGGGGCCGGAGGGGTTTGGGGGGGGATGTGACCCTATGGGGTGTCCCCCCCAGAGCCCCAACCCGCGGCTGACCTAGCATTTTAGCGTGGCCGCCGTCCACCGGCAGCTTCATGCCCGTCTTCCACTCCCAGTGGCCCGCGGGGCGCCCGGTGGCCCTACCGGCGTCACCAGCGGCCACCTTGGGGTCAACGGCGGCAGTTTTGGGGTCAACGGCAGCGGTTTTAGGGTTTCGGTCTGGGGGGTGCTGACATGCCCCCCCCCGTACCCCCCCAGGCATCCTGGCCCTGCAGCTGCCCCCGGGGGGGCTCGACGCCGAGTCCTACAGGTGAGAACCAGTCCCCTCCGCCCCCTAAATGCGCCCCCAGCCCCCCAAATGCCCCCAGCCCCCCCCCAAATTAACCCCCCCCAATTTATTCCCCCCCCCCAGCGCCTGCCTCCACCTGGCCAAGATGCAGCGTCGGGTGCGGGAGGCGCTGGCGGAGCGCGAGCGGCTGCTGCGGGAACGGGTAGGACGGCGGGGGGTACAAAACTGGGGGGGGGCACCAAGGGGGGGGGGGGTCCATGGGGCTTGGGGGGACCCCAAGGGTTGGGGGGAACCAAAATGAGGGGAAAACCAAGTGTGTGGGGTGCGCTTGCCGGGGGGACGCATTTGCAAGGCCCACCGGGGGAGGAACCAAAATGAGGGGGGAACCAAGTGTGCGGGGTGCGGTTGCCGGGGGGACGCATTTGCGGGGCGCACCGGGGGGGGGAACCAAAATGAAGGGGGAACCAAGTGTGCGGGGTGCGGTTGCCGGGGGGACGCATATGCGGGTCGCACCGGGGGGGAACCAATATGAGGGGGGAACCAAGTGTGCGGGGTGCGGTTGCCGGGGGGACGCATTTGCGGGGCGCACCGGGGGGGAACCAATATGAGGGGGGAACCAAGTGTGCGGGGTGCGCTTGCCGGGGGGACGCATTTGCGGGGCGCACCGGGGGGGGTCCATGGGGCTTGGGTTAGGGTTAGGGTTAGGGTTAGGGTTAGGGTTAGGGTTAGGGTTAGGGTTAGGGTTAGGGTTAGGGTTAGGGTTAGGGTTAGGGTTAGGTTAAGCGTAGTGAGATCCTCTCCTGAGCCTATGTTATTTTCCAAAGATTGATTGACGTTGTTAAGGTTTCAGGGGTAGGGCACTAGGGTTGGGTTTCAGGGTAAGTATTCTCAGGGTTTATGTTTAGGATTTTCAGTTGTTTAGGTTTGGATTTTTAACGGTTAGTATTTTAGGGATTTGGGGGTTAAGGTTTTAAGTTTTTCAGGGTTAGTGTGTTAGGGTTTTAGAGTTTATGGGTTGTAGTGTTGAATGGTTTTTTAGGGTTAGGGTCTTAGGGTTTTCTTTTTGGTCAATTATTTAGGGTTAGGGTTTTTAAATTTTATTTTTATTTATTTATTTATTTATTTATTTATTTTTTCAGGTTAGGTTCTCCAGGGTTAGGGTTTTGAGTGTCCTAATTTTTTGGGTTAGGGTTAGGGTTAGGGTTAGGGTTAGGGTTAGGGTTAGGGTTAGGGTTAGGGTTAGGGTTAGGGTTAGGGTTAGGGTTAGGGTTAGGGTTAGGGTTAGGGTTAGGGTTAGGGTTAGGGTTAGATCCGCCATTAGGGTTAGGGTTAGGGTTAGGGTTAGGGTTAGGGTTAGGGTTAGGGTTAGGTTAAGCGTAGTGAGATCCTCTCCTGAGCCTATGTTATTTTCCAAAGATTGATTGACGCTTTTAAGGTTTCAGGGGTAGGGCACTAGGGTTGGGTTTCAGGGTAAGTATTCTC
>NW_027076155.1:167500-172500 GCF_963932015.1 Anas acuta
GGGTTAGGGTTAGGGTTAGGGTTAGGTTAAGCGTAGTGAGATCCTCTCCTGAGCCTATGTTATTTTCCAAAGATTGATTGACGTTGTTAAGGTTTCAGGGGTAGGGCACTAGGGTTGGGTTTCAGGGTAAGTATTCTCAGGGTTTATGTTTAGGATTTTCAGTTGTTTAGGTTTGGATTTTTAACGGTTAGTATTTTAGGGATTTGGGGGTTAAGGTTTTAAGTTTTTCAGGGTTAGTGTGTTAGGGTTTTAGAGTTTATGGGTTGTAGTGTTGAATGGTTTTTTAGGGTTAGGGTCTTAGGGTTTTCTTTTTGGTCAATTATTTAGGGTTAGGGTTTTTAAATTTTATTTTTATTTATTTATTTATTTATTTATTTATTTTTTCAGGTTAGGTTCTCCAGGGTTAGGGTTTTGAGTGTCCTAATTTTTTGGGTTAGGGTTAGGGTTAGGGTTAGGGTTAGGGTTAGGGTTAGGGTTAGGGTTAGGGTTAGGGTTAGGGTTAGGGTTAGGGTTAGGGTTAGGGTTAGGGTTAGGGTTAGGGTTAGGGTTAGATCCGCCATTAGGGTTAGGGTTAGGGTTAGGGTTAGGGTTAGGGTTAGGGTTAGGTTAAGCGTAGTGAGATCCTCTCCTGAGCCTATGTTATTTTCCAAAGATTGATTGACGCTTTTAAGGTTTCAGGGGTAGGGCACTAGGGTTGGGTTTCAGGGTAAGTATTCTCAGGGTTTATGTTTAGGATTTTCAGTTGTTTAGGTTTGGATTTTTAACGGTTAGTATTTTAGGGATTTGGGGGTTAAGGTTTTAAGTTTTTCAGGGTTAGTGTGTTAGGGTTTTAGAGTTTATGGGTTGTAGTGTTGAAAGGTTTTTTAGGGTTAGGGTCTTAGGGTTTTCTTTTTGGTCAATTATTTAGGGTTAGGGTTTTTAAATTTTATTTTTATTTATTTATTTATTTATTTATTTATTTTTTCAGGTTAGGTTCTCCAGGGTTAGGGTTTTGAGTGTCCTAATTTTTTGGGTTAGGGTTTGGAGCATCGTAATTTTTTGCGTTAGGGTTTTGAGCATCTTAATATTTTGTGTTAGTGCTTTGAGCATCTTATTTTTTTGGATTAGTGTTTGGAGCGTTTTGGGGTTTAGGTTTTTGGGTTTTTAGGTTTTAGTTTTTGGGTTTAGGTTTTGAGAGTCCTATTTTTTGGCTTGGGATTTGAACGTCTTAATTTTGTGGGCTTGGGATTTGAACGTCTTAATTTATTGGGTTAGGAGTTTTAGGCATAGGTCTTCAGGTGTTTAGTGTGGTAAATATTTTGGGTTATGTCTGTAGGGGTTTGGAGGATTTTTAGGGTTAGGGCTTGAGGCTTTTTTGTAAAGGCGGTAAGGGCTAGGGTTACAGTGCGTGCTGGTAAATGTAATTCTTGAAAACTCGGCCCGTGATTGGCTGTGCCGGCTGTCCAAGGAATGCTGGTAAATATAGTTTTCCGGCACCAGGCTACCGGGAGGCCATGTTGGGTGCCCAGAGCATGCCTGGAAATGCAGGGTTAGGGTTAGGGTTAGGGTTAGGGCACATTTTAGCGCGACGCCGCCCGGACACATTTTAGCGCGGCGCCGCCCGGACACATTTAAGCACGGCGCCGCCCGGGCACATTTAAGCGCGGCGCCGCCCGGACACATTTTAGCGCGGCGCCGCCCGGACACATTGTACTTGTGGGGCTGGGAGGTTGTGGGGAACATCTGGAGAAGGTGTCTGTAGGGTTTGGGGGAGCACCTACAGGGTTTGGGGTGGGATCTGTGGGGCTGGGGGGGGTCTCTATGGGGCCGGAGGGGTTTGGGGGGGGATGTGACCCTATGGGGTGTCCCCCCCAGAGCCCCAACCCGCGGCTGACCTAGCATTTTAGCGTGGCCGCCGTCCACCGGCAGCTTCATGCCCGTCTTCCGCTCCCAGTGGCCCGCGGGGCGCCCGGTGGCCCTACCGGCGTCACCAGCGGCCACCTTGGGGTCAACGGCGGCAGTTTTGGGGTCAACGGCAGCGGTTTTAGGGTTTCGGTCTGGGGGGTGCTGACATGCCCCCCCCCGTACCCCCCCAGGCATCCTGGCCCTGCAGCTGCCCCCGGGGGGGCTCGACGCCGAGTCCTACAGGTGAGAACCAGTCCCCTCCGCCCCCTAAATGCGCCCCCAGCCCCCCAAATGCCCCCAGCCCCCCCCCAAATTAACCCCCCCCAATTTATTCCCCCCCCCCCAGCGCCTGCCTCCACCTGGCCGAGATGCAGCGTCGGGTGCGGGAGGCGCTGGCGGAGCGCGAGCGGCTGCTGCGGGAACGGGTAGGACGGCGGGGGGTACAAAACTGGGGGGGGGCACCAAGGGGGGGGGGGTCCATGGGGCTTGGGGGGACCCCAAGGGTTGGGGGGAACCAAAATGAGGGGAAAACCAAGTGTGTGGGGTGCGCTTGCCGGGGGGACGCATTTGCAAGGCCCACCGGGGGAGGAACCAAAATGAAGGGGGAACCAAGTGTGCGGGGTGCGGTTGCCGGGGGGACGCATATGCGGGTCGCACCGGGGGGGAACCAATATGAGGGGGGAACCAAGTGTGCGGGGTGCGGTTGCCGGGGGGACGCATTTGCGGGGCGCACCGGGGGGGAACCAATATGAGGGGGGAACCAAGTGTGCGGGGTGCGGTTGCCGGGGGGACGCATTTGCGGGGCGCACCGGGGGGGGGGTCCATGGGGCTTGGGTTAGGGTTAGGGTTAGGGTTAGGGTTACGGTTAGGGTTAGGGTTAGGGTTAGGGTTAGGGTTAGGGTTAGGGTTAGGGTTAGGGTTAGGGTTAGGGTTAGGGTTAGGGTTAGGTTAAGCGTAGTGAGATCCTCTCCTGAGCCTATGTTATTTTCCAAAGATTGATTGACGTTGTTAAGGTTTCAGGGGTAGGGCACTAGGGTTGGGTTTCAGGGTAAGTATTCTCAGGGTTTATGTTTAGGATTTTCAGTTGTTTAGGTTTGGATTTTTAACGGTTAGTATTTTAGGGATTTGGGGGTTAAGGTTTTAAGTTTTTCAGGGTTAGTGTGTTAGGGTTTTAGAGTTTATGGGTTGTAGTGTTGAATGGTTTTTTAGGGTTAGGGTCTTAGGGTTTTCTTTTTGGTCAATTATTTAGGGTTAGGGTTTTTAAATTTTATTTTTATTTATTTATTTATTTATTTATTTATTTTTTCAGGTTAGGTTCTCCAGGGTTAGGGTTTTGAGTGTCCTAATTTTTTGGGTTAGGGTTAGGGTTAGGGTTAGGGTTAGGGTTAGGGTTAGGGTTAGGGTTAGGGTTAGGGTTAGGGTTAGGGTTAGGGTTAGGGTTAGGGTTAGGGTTAGGGTTAGGGTTAGGGTTAGGGTTAGGGTTAGGGTTAGGGTTAGGGTTAGGGTTAGGGTTAGGGTTAGGGTTAGATCCGCCATTAGGGTTAGGGTTAGGGTTAGGGTTAGGGTTAGGATTAGGGTTAGGGTTAGGGTTAGGTTAAGCGTAGTGAGATCCTCTCCTGAGCCTATGTTATTTTCCAAAGATTGATTGACGCTTTTAAGGTTTCAGGGGTAGGGCACTAGGGTTGGGTTTCAGGGTAAGTATTCTCAGGGTTTATGTTTAGGATTTTCAGTTGTTTAGGTTTGGATTTTTAACGGTTAGTATTTTAGGGATTTGGGGGTTAAGGTTTTAAGTTTTTCAGGGTTAGTGTGTTAGGGTTTTAGAGTTTATGGGTTGTAGTGTTGAAAGGTTTTTTAGGGTTAGGGTCTTAGGGTTTTCTTTTTGGTCAATTATTTAGGGTTAGGGTTTTTAAATTTTATTTTTATTTATTTATTTATTTATTTATTTATTTTTTCAGGTTAGGTTCTCCAGGGTTAGGGTTTTGAGTGTCCTAATTTTTTGGGTTAGGGTTTGGAGCATCGTAATTTTTTGCGTTAGGGTTTTGAGCATCTTAATATTTTGTGTTAGTGCTTTGAGCGTCTTATTTTTTTGGATTAGTGTTTGGAGCGTTTTTGGGTTTAGGTTTTTGGGTTTTTAGGTTTTAGTTTTTGGGTTTAGGTTTTGAGAGTCCTATTTTTTGGCTTGGGATTTGAACGTCTTAATTTTGTGGGCTTGGGATTTGAACGTCTTAATTTATTGGGTTAGGAGTTTTAGGCATAGGTCTTCAGGTGTTTAGTGTGGTAAATATTTTGGGTTATGTCTGTAGGGGGTTGGAGGATTTTTAGGGTTAGGGCTTGAGGCTTTTTTGTAAAGGCGGTAAGGGCTAGGGTTACAGTGCGTGCTGGTAAATGTAATTCTTGAAAACTCGGCCCGTGATTGGCTGTGCCGGCTGTCCAAGGAATGCTGGTAAATATAGTTTTCCGGCACCAGGCTACCGGGAGGCCATGTTGGGTGCCCAGAGCATGCCTGGAAATGCAGGGTTAGGGTTAGGGTTAGGGTTAGGGCACATTTTAGCGCGACGCCGCCCGGACACATTTTAGCGCGGCGCCGCCCGGACACATTTAAGCACGGCGCCGCCCGGGCACATTTAAGCGCGGCGCCGCCCGGACACATTTTAGCGCGGCGCCGCCCGGACACATTGTACTTGTGGGGCTGGGAGGTTGTGGGGAACATCTGGAGAAGGTGTCTGTAGGGTTTGGGGGAGCACCTACAGGGTTTGGGGTGGGATCTGTGGGGCTGGGGGGGGTCTCTATGGGGCCGGAGGGGTTTGGGGGGGGATGTGACCCTATGGGGTGTCCCCCCCAGAGCCCCAACCCGCGGCTGACCTAGCATTTTAGCGTGGCCGCCGTCCACCGGCAGCTTCATGCCCGTCTTCCGCTCCCAGTGGCCCGCGGGGCGCCCGGTGGCCCTACCGGCGTCACCAGCGGCCACCTTGGGGTCAACGGCGGCAGTTTTGGGGTCAACGGCAGCGGTTTTAGGGTTTCGGTCTGGGGGGTGCTGACATGCCCCCCCCCGTACCCCCCCAGGCATCCTGGCCCTGCAGCTGCCCCCGGGGGGGCTCGACGCCGAGTCCTACAGG
>NW_027076155.1:177500-180000 GCF_963932015.1 Anas acuta
TTCTAGATTCAAGTGTTCTAGGTTTCACCATAACTGACGGGTTAGGGTTAGGGTTAGGGTTAGGGTTAGGGTTAGGGTTAGGGTTAGGGTTCTAGGTTTCCAGGGTTCTAGGTTCTAGAGGTTCTAGGTTATACTGTTCTAGGTTCTACTGTTCTAGGTTCTAGGTTCTAGAGGTTCTAGATTCTAGGGTTCTAGGTTCTAGAGGTTCTAGGTTCTAGGGTTCTAGATTCAAGTGTTCTAGGTTTCACCATAACTGACGGGTTAGGGTTAGGGTTAGGGTTAGGGTTAGGGTTAGGGTTAGGGTTAGGGTTAGGGTTAGGGTTCTAGGTTTCCAGGGTTCTAGGTTCTAGAGGTTCTAGGTTCTAGAGGTTCTAGGTTCTAGGGTTCTAGGTTTCACCATAACTGACGGGTTAGGGTTAGGGTTAGGGTTAGGGTTAGGGTTAGGGTTCGGGTTCTAGGTTTCCAGGGTTCTAGGTTCTAGAGGTTCTAGGTTATACTGTTCTAGGTTCTACTGTTCTAGGTTCTAGGTTCTAGAGGTTCTAGAGGTTCTAGATTCTAGGGTTCTAGGTTCTAGAGGTTCTAGATTCTAGGGTTCTAGGTTCTAGAGGTTCTAGGTTCTAGGGTTCTAGGTTCAAGTGTTCTAGGTTTCACCATAACTGACGGGTTAGGGTTAGGGTTAGGGTTAGGGTTAGGGTTAGGGTTAGGGTTCTAGGTTTCCAGGGTTCTAGGTTCTAGAGGTTCTAGGTTATACTGTTCTAGGTTCTACTGTTCTAGGTTCTAGGTTCTAGAGGTTCTAGAGGTTCTAGATTCTAGGGTTCTAGGTTCTAGAGGTTCTAGGTTCTAGGGTTCTAGGTTCTAGAGGTTCTAGGTTCTAGGGTTCTAGGTTCAAGTGTTCTAGGTTTCACCATAACTGACGGGTTAGGGTTAGGGTTAGGGTTAGGGTTAGGGTTAGGGTTAGGGTTAGGGTTAGGGTTCTAGGTTTCCAGGGTTCTAGGTTCTAGAGGTTCTAGGTTATACTGTTCTAGGTTCTACTGTTCTAGGTTCTAGGTTCTAGAGGTTCTAGAGGTTCTAGATTCTAGGGTTCTTGGTTCTAGAGGTTCTAGATTCTAGGGTTCTAGGTTCTAGAGGTTCTAGGTTCTAGGGTTCTAGATTCAAGTGTTCTAGGTTTCACCATAACTGACGGGTTAGGGTTAGGGTTAGGGTTAGGGTTAGGGTTAGGGTTAGGGTTCTAGGTTTCCAGGGTTCTAGGTTCTAGAGGTTCTAGGTTATACTGTTCTAGGTTCTACTGTTCTAGGTTCTAGGTTCTAGAGGTTCTAGAGGTTCTAGGTTCTAGGGTTCTAGATTCAAGTGTTCTAGGTTTCACCATAACTGACGGGTTAGGGTTAGGGTTAGGGTTAGGGTTAGGGTTAGGGTTAGGGTTAGGGTTAGGGTTCTAGGTTTCCAGGGTTCTAGGTTCTAGAGGTTCTAGGTTATACTGTTCTAGGTTCTACTGTTCTAGGTTCTAGGTTCTAGAGGTTCTAGAGGTTCTAGATTCTAGGGTTCTAGGTTCTAGAGGTTCTAGATTCTAGGGTTCTAGGTTCTAGAGGTTCTAGGTTCTAGGGTTCTAGGTTCAAGTGTTCTAGGTTTCACCATAACTGACGGGTTAGGGTTAGGGTTAGGGTTAGGGTTAGGGTTAGGGTTAGGGTTAGGGTTAGGGTTCTAGGTTTCCAGGGTTCTAGGTTCTAGAGGTTCTAGGTTATACTGTTCTAGGTTCTACTGTTCTAGGTTCTAGGTTCTAGAGGTTCTAGATTCTAGGGTTCTAGGTTCTAGAGGTTCTAGGTTCTAGGGTTCTAGGTTCTAGAGGTTCTAGGTTCTAGGGTTCTAGGTTCAAGTGTTCTAGGTTTCACCATAACTGACGGGTTAGGGTTAGGGTTAGGGTTAGGGTTAGGGTTAGGGTTAGGGTTAGGGTTAGGGTTAGGGTTAGGGTTAGGGTTAGGGTTAGGGTTAGGGTTAGGGTTAGGGTTAGGGTTAGGGTTAGGGTTAGGGTTAGGGTTAGGGTTAGGGTTAGGGTTAGGGTTAGGGTTAGGGTTAGGGTTAGGGTTAGGGTTAGGGTTAGGGTTAGGGTTAGGGTTAGGGTTAGGGTTAGGGTTAGGGTTAGGGTTAGGGTTAGGGTTAGGGTTAGGGTTAGGGTTAGGGTTAGGGTTAGGGTTAGGGTTAGGGTTAGGGTTAGGGTTAGGGTTAGGGTTAGGGTTAGGGTTAGGGTTAGGGTTAGGGTTAGGGTTAGGGTTAGGGTTAGGGTTAGGGTTAGGGTTAGGGTTAGGGTTAGGGTTAGGGTTAGGGTTAGGGTTAGGGTTAGGGTTAGGGTTAGGGTTAGGGTTAGGGTTAGGGTTAGGGTTAGGGTTAGGGTTAGGGTTAGGGTTAGGGTTAGGGTTAGGGTTAGGGTTAGGGTTAGGGTTAGGGTTAGGGTTAGGGTTAGGGTTAGGGTTAGGGTTAGGGTTAGGGTTAGGGTTAGGGTTAGGGT